>NC_136517.1:92632498-92707498 GCF_053919585.1 Euprymna scolopes | reverse complement strand
TCTCTCTCGTCATTTCTCTCTCTTTCTCTCTCTTTCTTTCCTTTCTTTCTCTCTCTTTCTTTCTCTCCCTCTTTTGCTCTCTTTCTTTCTTTCTCTCTCTTTATCTCCCTCTCTCTTTTTCTTTCTCTCTCTTTCTTTATCTCTCTCTTTCTCTCTCTCTTTCTCTCTCTTTCTCTTCCACACATACAAACTCTCTCTTTCCCTCTCTCTCTCTTTCTCTCATACGCATACAAACTCCTTATTTCTTTCTTACCATATTCTTCTCTTCATCAATTCACTGCTTATCACATTTTCACATGTCCTTCTCACCCTCCACCCATCCATCCCCAGGTTCATCCATCTGCCTTCCTGTCTTTATGTATCTCCTCTTGTTCCTACACAAATGTCTATTTAAAACACCTCTGAGTTGGTGTTCGTTCTTTTTCGCTTGGCGGATGTTTTTGAAATGAATAGATGATGCATTCCTCAGGAAAAAAAAACTTCTCATGGGTGGGGGCAATGACCAATTATCCAGATAGAACTGACTACAAAATACCGAAAACTTGACATCGACAAGTAGATGACATTTGCATAAAAAAAATACACTCTTCAACATCGTCCGTGCAAATTTCGCATCATTTCAACCAGCTTCATCCTTTTCTGGGTACATTAGAACCTATAAAGACAAAATAAATTGGTTCCAGCTTGGCTTTTTTATCTTAAGAATTTCGTCTCCTGAAATGCGTTTTACACGTAAATCGTCTAATCCATTCCAATCCCTATAAAGACGAACATGAAATTTTATAATAAGTGTTAAACCGGTATAAAATATTAGAATTAACCGTTAATAATCTTAGCCAGCCTTGATAGAGTTCAAACTCGACTTCAAAACCTAGTAGGTGATGCCCTTTACGGTTCCCAGCAACCTCTTTCCCACAGAAGAGACGTTGCGAGTCTTTTTTTTTTACATGGAGTTCACCACTTATCAAGGCCCAAGGGCCACTCGGGGATAAGGGTTATTGTGTGTACAGTAATCAAAGGGATAGTGTAGCAATAGTATTGGAGAATTGATAAGGTGCCAGTACTTAGGGGGCGGTTCATCAGGAATTTGTTTGTGTTGGACTTGAAGACATCTAGGTTGAAGTCGGGAGGGAAACAGGCAAGCGGAACAGAGTTCCACAGGCGTGCAGAAGCTTTGTTCATGGAATCTACGTTTTGATGTAGGCACAGATAAGGAGTGGGGAAAATTATTGACGGTGGTTTCAGCTAGTCGGGCGTTTTTTGAAAACGATTGGCGAGAATGTGGGAAAAAGGTTGCAGGGAAGAGAAGAGGGCATCCTCCACCAAGCCACGAAGTCTATTTTGTACTCTGTCAAGGCAGGATAGGCTGTTTTTAGCAGCTCCTGTCCAGATGTGGCAGCAGTACTCCATCCTTGGACGTACTTGGCTCTATCGTTTTTTCATGGCAAGTACTCGACAGTTACAATTTATGCCCCGCCCCCGTGCCAAACTTTCACAAAACACACTCGACTAGCTACAACCACTATAAACGATTTTTCCTACTCTCTATCTGTGTCTAAATATAAACGCAGATTCTATTAAATCGATCAAAAATATCACAAAAGTCACCAATTAAATATTTATTATGGCTGATCACATTTATCGACTGCAATCTTTCATTCAGGCAAACGAAGCCGCCTTATCGGATTAATTTTGGATTTTAGATTTGTAAAGTTAAAAGTGCGAAAAAACTGTCAGAATATTTTATGAAATCGTTAATTGGAAAAAACAAAAAAATGTTGACATTTAGAATAAACATTCTTCCGGCAAAAACAAGATTTGAATTTTTAATTCGAAATTCAATTAAAATTTAAAAAAAAAATATTTGATGGAAGAGTCTATGACTGACTATGACCTCAAACCAAAATGAGAAGACTTTTATCAAATCATGCATATATGTTACTAAAGTCGGTGTGAAAATAATTGCATCATTCCATTTATCCAGAAAGTGCTGATGAAATATTCTACGTGTCTATCGGTCCGACACGGTCAAGATGGAGCACTGCTGTCAGATCTAAGTTTCATCTCTTTTCTGCATAGATACACACAGATAATTGTCGTTTATCTATATAAATATAACAGTAGATGTACATAGGTGTGTGTGTATAAATATTTAACCGATAAACTCTTAAACTACTGGTCACATGACACTGAAATTAACAGGAAATAGTAATCATACACCAAGGATTATTTTTAACGAATAAAATCTTTGTTTGGATGGATGTATAACGCGTACAGAAATATGTCGGCAAGTTCAAATGAAAAATGTTCATTTCAATTTCCCAGCATTTTTTATTACTTTTGCGCATGCGCGAATTTATTCATAACTTGAAGTGATTTAATTTTAAAGCTTTTGTCTCTCACTAGCTCAAATGGTAAGGAATGCGGTTTGAGCGTTAAATGTTTGGAGTTCGATTCTAGTCGGTAGTGCTTAAGTCGTGTTCCTTAATCTTTTGACGACGATCGGATGCACCGATTGAAAGCGCTTGAGAAAAATATGGCTGAACAACAAATACTGGCGCCATAATATGCAACATGCCAGCAGAAAAAAAAAAAGATCGCCCGGCGGATTGAAAAGTTATTCAAAAAATCGGAAAAAAAGAACTCGGACGTGTTCAATCAGACTTGCTTGAGTAATGTAGCTACCATATATATATATATATATATATATATATATATATATATATATATATATATATATATATATATATACAGGGTGTCCAAAAGGTATGGCTATATTAATTATTCAGCCAGACTTTGTGGGCACCCTGTATATATATATATATATATATATATATATATATATATATTATATATATATATATATATTATATATATATATATATATATATATATATATATATATATATATATTGTGTACAGAAAGTTGTTAGTTGAGACGGATCATTGGTACTGTCGGTTTCAAGCCCGATAATAAGGCCAGTTTAAGGTATCCTTATCAAGCTCTCTTCAGCCAATATTCGAATATTGGCTGAAGAGAGCTTGATAAGGATACCTTAAACTGGCCTTATTATCGGGCTTGAAACCGACAGTACCAATGATCCGTCTCAACTAACAACTTTCTGTACACAATATATAAATACGCTCATATAATTTGGATTTTCCTTTTAATTGAGCACTCTGCCGGAATTCTTTTTCCAAAAAAAACTAATCATATATATATATATATATATATATATATATATATATATATATATATATATAAGAGAAAGAAAATTAAAACTGTAAGTTGAACTTTACAGTCAAAATTTATTGTTCGACTGAATACTCCAAAAAACAATTTACAAAGTCCTTATTCCGCAGAGTTTCAAAGAATACTATTCTTATTATTCTTCTCATCAGAGGACATAAAGAAATCAGCAAATTATATTTGTAGCAATGCTAGAATTTGCTAGTTAAGGCATTAAGTGAAACCGCAATTTATTGTAGTTATAAATTGCCAAATAAAAAAATGAAAAAATATTGGATATGTAAAAAAAAAAAAACGATTATAAAAACAAACCGCGTATAATATGTCAGCTTGAATGAAATTTCTCTCGAGTTGATCCAAAATGCAAAATAGTTCTTTAAATAGAATGTATTCCAAAATAAGTCCAGCGTGACGATGCATATAATCCGATTGGAAGGTTTTCAAAACAGCTGAAATAATGAAAATTGTTTTTTTTTTTTTTCGGGCAGTGCAGTAGTCCAAGAGAAGTCTGTCCCTAGTCAAATGGGACCTAATAGTAAAAAGAGAGAAATCCAATATGAGAACCTTCATCGTCGGCTTAATTAGAATTTTTAAATTCTTTGCTATTATGAAGAATGTAGATGATTTTAAAAAAATATTTATTGTTTATTTTGCTTCTATTTATGGTGCTTTATTTGCCTTTGGATGAAGTTTGGGTTTGACAACTTTTGTCATTTTTAAGTCTGTAAATTTGCTTAATCTATATGTCTATAAAAGTGAGAATGTGTGCGTGTGAGTACACTTCTCAACCTATATACTCAACGAATTTTTGATTTACAGACTTAAAATTTGATATGTAGGATATTCAGATATGTGGAAACCTTTTTAATCCGTTGCCATCTGGAGAAATCTATTGCAAAGGGGACACATTTTTATCTGCTTGCTGCTTCACAAATTCACCTGCATGAATAGTTCACATTCCAGATTATTTCTATCAAGAATAAGTAATTTGAAAAGACCGTTTAAAGGTCGTGTCACGGTGGTCACCACACTCTTCAGCACATCCAGGTACACTTTGGTGTTGACTTTCAAGGTAACTTCAAAGATGTGAGGTAGCATTATGTGGCTTTCACTTGAAACGACACCAAAGACCATAACCGTGACCATAAATTTTGTTTTCATCACGCTGAGCAAGTTCCTGTTATTAGGGACAATCCAGCGATGCATTTTGAGGGTGCTGGCAATGGGCCTGTTATCATAACTTGGATCGATAGAGAGCATGACTTTTACAGCGGCGCATCTCCGATCTCACTCGTTGAACATTATGTCACTTTCAGAAATTATAGAAGGCTCCTATCCCTCTTGGAATTTGTACACGACTGGCGAACTAGTAGATGGTTTGCAATAAAAAAAAAATTGCGACTAAAGGGTCAAAGTTCAACGATTTGACCTTTGAGAACTCTACCAAACTCCTCCGACAATTTTGGGTCTAAACACTTGAAATTTTAGATATTGGTTCCTTGGACATGGATCTAACTTAATAACTTGATTTGAGCCCAAAATAATAAATTTTAAGGGGTCATAATAGGGGTCAAAGTTAAACAAAAATTGACCTCTGCGGTCTCTTCGAAATTACTCAGACAATTTCTGGTCTAAATATTTGAAATTTTACATAAAGGGTATTCAGAGATAGGGCAAGCTTTTTCATCAGTTTGGGTCGAAAATTTTTAGTTACCAATATATAAATGTATGTATGCATGTCTGTTTGCATGTCTGCCTTAAACTTTCAATAGAGGCGACAAAAGGCGATAATTTTATTGTTCCACTCTGTGTTCTAATTGACTGAGGAGTGGTTTGTTAATACATACGGCATAATCACGTTGACACACTGTTTTCCGTTATCAAAATTAAGCGACACTGAGCTTGGTCAGTACTAAAATGTGTGACCATTTGGCAACACCAGGCGCTGTATGTGAGAGTGTTCTCTGGTTATCTTAGTATTGTTTCTTGTTATCCTGGACTTCTTGCTACTGGAATCATGCGGTGCCGATTCAGGATTTATTGCAAAATCTTTGCTTTACAAACAGACAACCTTCCAAACGTTAGCGAACAAAGATGGCCGCCAATATAACTTATGTGGCGGCCGCCATCTTTGTTCGGTAATCTCTTCATCAAACGTGAATATTTGAAGTGAAAACAGAGCATTTAAACATACCCCCACAAAATATACGCTAGCGGTTTTATCGGTCGGGTCACGGATGTAATCTTCAACTAAAATTCTGGAAACAATTTTTATAAATCAAACTCACTCTCACAAAGCGCACTCGCAGATTGCATTAACATATCTTTATTTAGATACGTCTAAGAGTCTCTGTATGAGACATTGTCTTTTGCTCGATCTGTCACGCTCAAATTTGACATGACGTTTGTAGCGGACCAGGATATGATGCCCTAGCTCGCCACCAGAAAATAATGAAACGAATGGAATTGAAGGAAACAAAGACTCAATTGATGGATAAGATAAACGTCGTTTATTTGCTGTTGAAAGAATGAACGTTTTAGATATAACATGTGTTCATGTCCGCGCGTGTGTAACCAATGTTCGTTGCGGGGTTGGTGTTGTAGAAGAATAGGAAATGTGTGTTCATCTCACTATCGTTTGTTCGCGCGTGAGAAGAGAAATGAGTGTCGTAGTGGAAATGAGAATGATAGTCCAGCGTGTAGACAAAGAAGAGGATATGAGAGTTGACATCAGTTAGTAGTCAGCTACGCGAAGGTGTTCTCAGGGACCAGTAGTAGATAGAGAGAGAAAGAATGGGAATGTGTACATACAGTCTTTTAGCTCGTGCCCCATACATAGTACTAAGTGGGCGTGAGGTACGCGTGTGCGCGCGCCGAAACGGCGGCGGCTAGCGTGCCGACCAGCCACCTAGGAGGCTAGTCTCGAAAAGCCGGTTGTTGCTCTTTGTTTTATACTTGTTTTCGGTGGTCATTTGCGCATGTGTATATTTCCTTTGAAAGCTGAAGTGACGTTGTCCATGTGTGCGTTTGTGTGCGCGTTTGTGAGTACATATGTGTGCGTTAGCGCGTGTGTATATACACGTGAATGTGAGTGTATGTACGCGAACGTGAATAAATGTACGTGTGTGTGGACGTGGGCGCGTATGTTTGTGTGTGCGTATGCATATGACATAGCTTGAAATGTGAATGTGTGCTTTTGTGTGAGACTTGAAAAAGGCTCGTACACGTTTCGCATTGTTTGTAATATTTCATTGTCAAAGCTGATATATATCTACATATGTTGAAAAATGTTCTCTCTTCCATAGCAGTTGTTTAAGTTTGAAATACAATTTCATCAATAAGCTCACGGATTTATGTTTTCTTCGCGATGTCCACATAATAAAAATATCTATGGAACCATTTTGGAAAGGTTAATGGATTGTTGATATCTGTTTTTGTACGTACAAAAATAAATTTGTTGGTTATGGTAATGTTCATTTATTAGATTTTAATTTTTTTTTCTTTTGGTCGGTTGTTTGTTTCTTACTTCGACTACAATTCTGATTTAAAATTATGAACATTTTAGATATAATAAAATGAAAGAAAACAGGTTAAAGCCAAAGGTTTATAATTATAATTCTGAACCACGCATTGAAACATCTTTCACATTTAGCTGACAGATACATCATCTTAGTCAGTGAGATCTCAAAAGTGCTCTCATATAATGGTTCAATTGTTAGATTGCAGGGGGGTGGAATCTATATATGGAACCAGAAGAAATAAGTTGTATTGTCAGCGGTTGTGCATGACATGGATATATTACGTACGTGTGTAACGTCTAGTAACGTCTAGTAACGTATAAAAATCATGACCATAGATACATTTTAGCAACAGGCATGTAACAGTTCTCTGGGTTTGTAACATCATAGCTGTATAACGAGCGTATATACGTTTGTCTTGTATCTTGTGTGTGTATATATATATATATATATATATATATATATATATATATATATAGTGTAAATGGTAATTAATAAAAACTGAAGAAAGTGCTCAATACTGTTGTAGAGCAAATATGCGTTTTATTTTTTATTACCGTAACTTAACAGAAAGATAGGTAATAAAAAATAAAACACACACACACATATATATATATATATATATATATATATATATATATATATATATATATATATATATGCCGTATAATCACGTTGACACATCGGTTTCCGTCAGATCACCGAAGTTAAGCAACAATGAGTCTGGCAGCTACTAGATAGGTGACCGTTTGGACTTTCTGGCGTTGTATGTGCTCTCCGCTTATCTCGGCATTGTTTTCAGTCGTCCTGGACCTCTCCTTGCCACTGGACTCAAGCAATGCCGATTCAGGAGAGGTGTTGTTGGTGATTGTGCAACCCTTGCCTCACAATTACACGCGCAGCTTCCCCTGCAGGGAGTATCCTTTGTCTTTCGAGACTAAACGGAGGCATCGATATATATATATATATATATATATATATATATATAATATAATATAATATAAAGCTGAATGTGTTGGGGGGGTCAGGAATAGGCTCCTATATGGTTGACTATTTTAAAAAACTGATTACATATAATGACAGAAGATGTATCGAGACACGGGAATGGGTATGTTTGATCTGGCAGAACGGTGGTTCATTAAAATTATGGGGTCTGCGTACGTGCCTAGTCCACAAAGTATGGAAATAAAAAATTTAAACATTACAAAAAACGTTTACAATTGTTTTTGATATAGATGTACATAATAATACTTTG
Source organism: Euprymna scolopes (assembly GCF_053919585.1). Classification (NCBI taxonomy): domain Eukaryota; kingdom Metazoa; phylum Mollusca; class Cephalopoda; order Sepiida; family Sepiolidae; genus Euprymna; species Euprymna scolopes. The sequence continues at coordinate 92,699,475 of NC_136517.1, read as the reverse complement.
ATAAGTATGTTTTAACTTAAATAGTGATGGTATAATAAAATTGTGCGGTCTGCGTTCGCGCCTGGCCTCCATAGAATGGAAATAGGCACAAACTTTAAGAAAGACTTTTCTGCGTAAGTATACTTTGATAATTATGTTTCAGTTTGAAGAAATATGGTATAATAAAAATATGGGGTGTTCGTTCGCGCCTGACCTCCGCAGAATGGAAATATGTCACAAAGTTTAACAAGGTTTTTTAATATAGATCCACAGAATATTGTGATAAGTGTTTCAGTGTGAACAGGTAGGGTATAATAAATTATGGGGTTTATCTATTTTATTTTTACTTTCATCATATTTTGCTTTGGTTTTGATACCCCCAAATTCAACCCACATTTACAACCCTTCCTTTTCATAACCTATCATACTTTCATAAATCAGAGTCCATTTTCTGCAGGCTGTTTATGAACCCAGTCGACGACGGGTACTTTTGCTAGTATATATATATATATATATATTACAGATGTGTGTATACATAAATTAACAGTTTATAAAAATCGTTGTGCCTCCAATCTTCCTCCATGCGTCCTGAAATTAAAAGTGCTTTTCGCCGAAAGTAAAAACGTCCAGACGGAAATTATATTTTGAAAATAATCATTTTTTCTTTTCTGGGTTCTTTTTCAGAGTTGGCACGCTTTGTATAAGAATACATTTTTCTTGGTCGCCCCCTTCTGACTTCGATTGGGCTTCCAGTCATAAAAACCTCATCCGTCACTAATGCCTTGCGTATTGAAACTGATCTCCCACGTAACTATATCACAAAATCTATATTTATTATTACGTCATCACCACACGTAGCGTAAAGATCCTTACTGGGTTTTTGCCACGTATATTTGCTTATATTATTGTTTGCTTAAAGTCTTAAGTTAACATTCCGAACAAGTATCAAATGTAAATATTTCAACTCAACTTTTTACATCCTTAATCCTACCAGATCGAGTTATCGATATACCAGTAATTTCTAAAAATGCTATACACCGAATTACCGTTAAACCGGTATTTTTCCGACCCCGTGTTTTTGTGCTGTCGGGGAGCTAAAATAACAACCCAATCGCTGCTTAGCCTCGATTTAGCGCAAGTTCAACGTTCTTCAAATGGCGTCCTTTGTTTTGGCGGAGTTGTGAGTTGTTTTGTAGACTACAGTAGCCATGAAGCGAACTAGTGACGAACCAAGCACTTCGACGGGTAAAAAAGCAAGACGAAGGAGTTTCACGATGCAACATGTGTTGGATAAAGTGACAAATTCTGATTCAAACGAATGCAAATTGGATCTGCAGTATGTTTTTGAATCAAGTAACGCTAGTGATGATGAATATATTGATGAAGGAGAAAGTGATTATTTTGATGATGCAAGTTGGTCTAGATAAAAATCGAGTGTTCAAAGTAGGGGGCATGTCACCCAACCAGGTGATAGTGGAGATTCTGGTGTGGTTGATGAAGGATAGAGTCGCAATTTTGTAGCTCCAAATATGAATTCCACAATTTTGTCCAGAAGGCCAGGCACAAAGGCAAATGAGGTCCAGTAGCTCAGGTTTGGTAGGTTTTAAAAAAAATTCTGTCTTACAATATACTTTTATCAATCTACCACGTAACTACATCTCAAAATCTATATTTTTATTGCATCATCACTACACGTTGCCTAAAGATCCTTGCTGGGTTTTTGTCATGTATATTTGCTTATATTATAGTTAGTTTAAATTCCTGTCAAACAGCCATCAAATGAACATTCCTGGCAAATATTAAATGTAAATATTTAAACTTAATATAACGTTTTACATTTTTAAAATATTTCCATCTAACAATATACTTTTACCAATCATAATAATCGACCATTTTAATTGTTTCTTAGTTATATATAGCACAATCACGTTGACACACCGAAGTTAAACAATGTTGAGTCTGGTCAATACCAGATGGGTGACCATTTAGGAAGGCGAGGCGCTGTATGTACCGCGAGGTAAAATACCGGGCTGAGAAACTGGCGTGGTCTATCATTCTTTCGAGAGTAGATGGGACTCTCTTAAGTCGTGGTAGGCACTCCATCTAGTGATGGCGTCACGATGAAAAATACGCTTGATAGCCCTAGCGAAGCATCAAGTATATCAGCTACCGACAAGATTTGAATGACACTACAAACTCGTGTAGTGAGTTCAATCTCGGCTACGGCCGCGCCGGGTGGATGAATGGATGGATGGGTTAATAGTTTCCGGTGTTTTCCAGTAGACTAACGGCATAACAATGCAACAATATGTTGAACATTAAAAATAAAAAAAAACAGACGGTAATAACACAAGAAGAAGATTAGATTTGTGATTTTATTAAAGACTTTCTATTAAATTTTGTATTTATTAATTGAAGAATTTCACATTCGTGGTTGCTAGAATTTGAATTCGTCAATTTTCTTTGGGTTTTTAATTAACATAGATGTCTGGAATTCCCCGGGGGAATTAATGAAATAAACCTCTAAAGCGAAGAAGATGCCGTGGAAATGTGGATGGCGGCTGACAAAATGGCTTTTAATTGAATCTATTTTTACCCCTGCTGCTGCAGACCAATTTGTATTTATTATTCAGCGGCCATTTCTAAACTTCTCGTAGGAACTCCACCGTTTTATGTCTTTTACGATATAAAAGTTTCCGTGTGATAGTCTAGACGCGTGAGGAATTAGACAAAAGATGCGAACGCGTTCTTAACAACTTCATCATTAATAACATAAAAAAACGAAATTAAATTTAAAAAAAAAAAACATCCATTCAACCATTCTCAATGCATCAATGCATTTTTGCCAAGAATTCTATGACGTGTCTCTTCTTTTGACGCACGTCACACACCGTCAATATCTGTAACCGAGATATGAAACATTCTGGTCATGAATACGTATGTTCTGCCATCATGAAAATGCCATTTGATCCATCCGGTTGAACTAACAAAAATAAGAAAGCGTTACTTTTGAAAGGATGCTTTTATATATAATATATATATATATATGATTAGTTTTTTTATTTTGGAAAAAGAAATCAGCAGAGTGCTCAATTAAAAGAAAATCCGAAATATAAGAGCGTATTTGTATTTTGTATTTTGTGTACAGAAAGTTGTTAGATGAGACAAGTCATTGGTACCGTCGGTTTCAAGCCCGATAATTAGGACCGTTTAAGATATCCATATAAGCTCTCCTCAGCCAATACTCATTTCTATGATGATGAGTATTGACTGAAGAGAGCTTGATATGGATATCTTAAACGGTCCTAATTATCGGGCTTGAAACCGACGGTACCAATGACTTGTCTCATCTTACAACTTTCTGTACACAAAATACAATATATATATATATATATATATATATATATATATATATATATATATATATTATAAGAATTATAATTAAGTTTAACTCTGATGAGAAGGAAAGTATTTCTTCGAAACTCCGCGGATTAACAACTATCCACTTATTTTGTGCTTTTTTTTTTTTTTAAATTAAATGTGTTTTTAACTCTTTTTCAGAGTGTTTTTTAACATGTTTTATTAACTATTGGCATTTTTTTTAATGTAATCTTTTTCAAGAGAAGTTTTTAGCAAAAAGCTTTTTGTTTATTTTAAAGTTTTTTCTCGAAAAGTTATCAGAAAAATTGTTTCGGGTTTTACAAGTTTTGAAGTTGTTTTTTCTTTGTTTGTGTATTTGGTTGTTTGGTTGTTTGTTTCTCAAGAAAGAAATATATATGTTCTCCGGAACCAACACGTTGTGGGCTCAGTCGCAAAGCAGACAAAGAATAGAAAAAAGAACTTCAATTCGCTTTTTCATTGTAACATTGTTACGGCCGTGACGTCCCCCACGTGATTGTTTTCTCAAGCGTCATCCCCGCATCTAACGTGATCTCGAACGTTTGTTTCATTTCTAAGGTGATATTCTCTTTAAAGTGTTTATTTTTTCCTACCAGTGACATTATTTCGCATGCATTTGCGTATGTGCGTCTGCGCTATGTTACAGAAAGTTTTTTTTTGTGATTTTCTTTGGTGTATGAAAAGTTAATTTAATTTAATTTATAAAGATGTAAATAATGAAAGAAAAGTTGTAAGAAAAGCTTCTTTTTAAAAAAAACAACATTTTTAAACGTAACCCTAACCCTAACCCTAACCCCAACTTCATCACACAAGTCCGGCATATTAAATTAGTTGCTATCAAACGTTAACACAACATTTAGTGGTGTCTTAATTTGGTGGTGTCTTAATTTTCTCCAGCGATGATAAATTCACAATTCTTCTACTTTCAATTTTTATTCTGATTAACAAAAATTATTTTTTATTAACGTGATTAAACTTAAATTTTTATTTCTTTCCAATTTATAAAATAGTCGCCTACTTAGATTTTTATTAGCTAAGACCTGACAACGCATTTGTTATCGATTTTTCTTTTGTTAGCTAAGCATTTCTAACATTGCGATCGACCTTTTCCAGTTATTGACGTCAGCTGCCGGTTGAACCGGAGTAACTTCGTAGAAATCGCCGTTTGCACAATGTATAACTACCTTTTTTTTCCAAACTCTCAAAGAGTAAAGGACTTATGCAGAAATGTAGAAATAATGAGCTTCGATTTATATCATGGAACGGATCTTAAAGGTCAAAGTTTCTTGTTATAGAAGGCGCGATAAAAATGTCTCGCGACGGGTTCCATCGCTAAACTCTAATTGATTCCCAAACACCTATTGACATATCACGGATTATTTCATAGAGGAAAAATGTTTCAGCTTTTCTTGCACTGGTTTTGATATTTGTGCCTCATTATTTCCATGGAGAGGCCGATCTTTACATTTGTAAGGGTTTTGTCCAGATTCACCGTAGAATCAAACTTCTTTGAGAGTTTGGAAAAAAAAGGTAGTTATACATTGTGCAAACTTCAAAGAATATATAACCCTTCTCCAATTCCTGGACTTTTTCACTGTATTTTCTATGCATCTTTTTCACTGTATTTTCTACGTATCTTCTATTATTATTATTATTATTATTATTATTATTATTATTATTATTATTATTATTATTATTATTTCAAATTGACAGAATTAATTGAACAAGAAGAATTTACTTCTGACATGTACTTTGTCTGCGACAACGTTGTGCTTTATAGCGAGAAAGTCATCATTCCAAAAGCGATGCAAAAGAGAATTCTAAAAAAACAAGCAGAATGAAATGTCTGATGCGTAGTAAAAAAAAAAAAAATTATGAACAAAGATTAGTGACTCTCTCGACAGGGGCTTTTTTTTTTACACAGTGGTCACCACTTACCAAGGCTCGGAAGCCACTCAGGGATAAGGGTTATTGCAAGTATATTACGTTAGTGTGGAGATTTGATGAAGTGTTTACTAAAGGGGGCGGTTCATTAGGAATTTGTTAACGTTGGACTTGAAGACATCCAGGTTGTAGTCAGGTGGGAAGCAGGTAGACGGAACAGAGTTCCACAGGCGTGCAGTTCTAAGAAAGAAGCTTTGTTCATGGAATCAACGTTTTGATTTAGGCACAGATAAAGTGTAGGGGAAATTTTTCACAGTGGATTCAGCTAGGCGGGATTTTTTTGTGAAAGATTGGCGAGGGGGGACCAGAGATTGGAGTTCAGACGAGCACTTCCCATCGAAATAACGATAAAACAAGGATAGGCTCGCAACGTCTCTTCTGTGGGAGAGAGGTTGCAGAGTAGAGAAAAGGGCATCCCCCACTAAGCCACGAAGTCTATTTTGTATTCTGTCAAGGCAGGATAGGCTGTTTTTAGCAGCTCCTGCCCAGATATGGCAGCAGTATTCCATCCTTGGACGTACTTGGCTTTTATACACATAGAGAATTGTATCAGCAGTGAGATATCTTCTGGAGCGGTCGAGGAATCCCACTATCTTTCCAGTGACCTTGGCAACAGATGTGATGTACGTGTTCCATTCCAGATCAGGAGTAAAGGTCAAACCCAGAATCTTGTCAAAACACGGATATGACCTTACACTATATCCGATGGTGAGGCCCCAGCTTTCAAGCTTTGGGGAGTATGGAGCAACCCTTTAATTGCCATTGCTCCCAGGTCCACTCTTACCCCGAGTGGTAGTACCTGTTAGGGTCCCAACTATGGGTTAAATAGAAACCGACTTGAAAAAAAATATATATTCTATTAAGAGTTTTTCTTTAAAATCACTGGATTTGGCATTAGCTTACCTGAAAATGGTTGATATGCCGTAAAACAAAAACAACCAAGCAAACATCTCTGCGTTTTATAGCAATTTTAGAATTAAAAAATATGGACGGGCAATAAAGCGATACACAGAGTTTATATATATATATATATATATATATATATATATATATATATATGTTACAAGAAAGGGTCATTTTCTTGTAAATAAGAAAAACATTAGATGTGTAAAAATGAGATTAGGATAGACCGAGATTCGAACCTTGTAAGCAAGGTTCAGAAATAGATTCAGAAAGGAATTTCGCATTGTTCAGTTTCACATGAAATAGTTTAGATATGTTGTTGTAAAAGGAATTTTTATTGTTCAATTCTTTTTATGAAAACTGAATTAAAATAGGGTCAGTTAGAGAAGAACGAACAATAGCAAATTAAAAACATATTGAAAAATAAGTTAGGTCGAAAAATAGGTTAGTAAGAATACTTTGTCTGCAGAAATGGTTTGGAAAAATGTGCAAACCACGCATGTTCAGGCCACGTGGTTCGATCACGTCTTTGGGCACACGTATGACGTCATGACAGAAATGAATTCTCAATATAGGAGCTAGAGTCGAAGATGAGTTAGACAGAGTTGGAGACGAAGATAGGAGACAGAGCTGACATGATCAGAGGAGGGTCCCTTTGGAAGCGTGGGAGAAAGCTGTAATCATTTAGTCGACTTTGAATTCCTGGATGTCATAATCATTTAGACCGGTCAAATGGAATAAAAGAACATCTCATATTTTGTAACTGCCGTCTTTGTGTCATCATTCTACCAAATTGAAGGTAATGTGAAATCATCGTTCAATGAACTTTGTATAACCCATCTTAAGTAATGTGTCCCCCTCTCTATCATAAGTGTTATAAGAACTGATCATCCTCTGTCTCTCTCTCTCCCTCTCTCTCTCTCTCTCTCTCTCTCTCAGTCTATATATGTTATAAGAAGAAACACTCGTAAAATGTATAAATGTATCTTCATCTTAAAAAAACACCAACCAAACTATATAGATATATATATATCAAGTTCTTGAGTAATATGAAAAAAGAGCTCCAAAAAGGCATGTATTTTTTAGTCATAAAAGTCCCAGAGGGATGCGAACCAGAATTTTCCCAGAATCACCCATACTGAATTTATATTAAGAACAATGGCCTCTACATTTGGGCCAAGTTTCAGGAAAATCTAATCAATGGATCAAACACAATGGGGCAAAAAATGTCATTTTCGATAATTTGGGGGCATTTTTGACTACTTTTGAGCCCATGGGGACGCTGAATCCCAGTGTAAATAGATAACGGTGCAGTTTCAGTTTCGTAGAAAAATCTTTTTTACTGTGCACATCTACTAGTGAAATACAATTTGTGGCAAAATTTCAGGAAAAACTAATGGACATTTTTCTGGCAATCATCCGGACTAACGGACGCACAGACGCATGGACGCACGAACACCACTAAAAACATAGGTCCATCTTTCTAATGGATGGATCAAATGTTATTGGACAAAACGTGTCGTTTTTTGGCAATTTTAGTGCATTGTTGACATCTTTTGAGCCCCTGGTGACTCCACGGGAATTTTCGCAGAATTTTCTTTTTTTACTTTGCACATCTATTTAATCAAAATACAATTTGTGGCAAATATCAGGGAAAACTAATGGACGATGTTCTGGCAATCGTACGGACGACGATACTGATCGACTCTATGTGAAATATGGGAGAAAGCGAGAGGAGACTGATAAACGTAGAAGATTATGGAGGAGGCACAAAAGAAAGAAACCGCCAAGAAGAACAATACTACTGGGGCGAGAAAGAGCTAAAAACTTTTAAAACACCTATGTTACATGATAAGGGCTGTCCCCTTTTCATGTAAGTATAAAAATAGAGAGTTTGGTTAAAGTGAAAATGAGATAGCAATAGACGAAATTTGAACCTCGTAATTTAGGTTTAGAAATAGATTACGTGTGAGAAGTTAAAAATGTAAAACAAACGTTTGTTTAGAATATGGATAAAATATTTCAAGGAAAGAATGTGAACTCTCAAGTTTGTTATGAAATTTTAAATTGAAAGAATGCAGCTTATAAGATAATGTTTTTAACATATTGGATAAATAGGTTACTGAGTATAGGTTAAAATTCCTTTTGTAGAAATAGGAAAAGTTTTGGACACGTATGTCCAGAACACGGGAAAGAAGGCACATGTTTTAACATGTGTATGACGTCACGGAAAATAGAAAGTTCTAGGGATAGAGAAAAACTTTAGTTAGAAGACAGTCAGAAAAAAGACGGGGAGAGAGACAGTCAGTCGTCTAGGAAGCGAGACGTCACTTCAAGAAAAAAAATGTAAAACTTTGAATTCTTGGTGATGGAAACGGCCGGTCATGACGAAATAAACCATCATGTGTTTTGTAAAGCTCGTCTTGTCTTATGATTCTTACAAAAAAGTAAAGTGAAATTGTATTATATATTTGTGTTATAAAATGTCTTTACATACACATCTCAACATCATCATGTCTACACAATGTCTGAACAGTGAACACTATCCCCCTCACTCAAAGAGCTTTCTTCCATAAACACAATTAAGGAATGAACATTTAATATATAAGAATCGTTATAAACGAACAATCTCTCTAAGATACAACAAGCCATGTAATAAGACTCTCTCAAGACAAACACTCTAATAAGACTCTAAGTCTCTCTTACAACTTCTCTCTCTCTCTCTCTCTCTCTCTCTCTCTCTCTCTGAGTACATCAGCATCCCTCTTAATAAAACTCTCTCAATGAAACCCAATATGCAACAACCTAGATGTGGGTAGGAAAAGGACACATGAACAGAGAAACTGAATCCCTACTGTCAACTGCACAGAACAACGCGATTAGAACCAACCACATTAAAATCGATAAAACATAAGAAAACAGTAAATGTAGCCTTTGCGGGCAAAGGAACGAAAAAAAGAAATCAGATACGTTATTGCAGTAAACTGGCCCAAAAAGAATATAAGGGCAGATATGACTACATAGGAAAAGCGTTGCAATGGGAACTCTGGAGACGACTGCACCACGAATATGGTGACAAATGGTTTGAAACAAACCATGACAGTACAGGAAAACGAAAATCACAAAATCCTTTGGGACATGGGGTTACAAACAGATAAACCCATCCAAGCAAGAAGACCAGATGTCATAATTGTTGTGTCTGTATCAATAACAACACGAACGCAGAAAGTAAAGGTAAAACAAATATATTAAGGCGAAAATAAAATACATATTTACAAAGGTGCAGTTGTACTGCAGTTTGAAGATTGTCCGGCAGAGGGCGTGTTAAAATTTTTCATGGAGCAACCGGCCCATGCGTCTTGCCTATCCGGCGTTCGAACACAGCTCCTCGGTCTTGCTAACTTGATACATTTCTCTATATCTTGTTCACCCACGTATGCTAATTAGTGGGCGTCTTCACAACACCCCCCTCCCAAGATTTGAAGTCGTGTAGATTTCAATATATTTTCCTTTTGGGGTTCATTATCATTGGATCTATAGCCTTTCTTTTCCTTCCCGATCTCCTCGGTTCGGACATGGTCTGTGATGGTTCAATATTAATCGTTTCGTATACAATATCAATTGGATCTTCCTGTTCCTCAGGTATGTCCTGTTCGTTGTCCTTCCTATGACGTTTTCGCAATTGATTTTGGTGTCTTTTATGTATCCCTTTTGGACCTTTTATCATGTAGACTAAGTCGCCGATGCGTATATCTACCGTACCCGATTCCCAATATGACATATTATTTTTAAAACATTTAAAATATACCTGATCACCAGGTTTAAACCTTTTACGTGATGTGTGTGTCGTTTTATATACGACTGCTTGCTTTGGTATTAATTTATCAAATGATTTTATTTTTCTCGCAAACATTAATTCTGCTGGCGATAATTTCGACGGTGTATTTGGGTTCTCAGTTATCCTGTATATTTCTTTCCTTCCCGATCTCCTCGGTTCGGGCATGGTCTGTGGTGGTTCAATATTAAACGTTTCGTATACTATATCAATTGGATCTTCCTGTTCCTCAGGTTTGTCACGTTCCTTGTTCTTCCTATGACGTTTTCTCAATTGATTTTGGTGTCCACAACGATAATAATTTACAAGAAGGAAAGAAACTGACAAATTGTAGATTTTGCCGTCCCAGCAAATCATAAATCATACAAATATACAGAACATGATAGAAACCTGAATGGAATATGTATTAAAAATTTTTTTTTTTTTAATTACATTTTCACCCCAAACAAAGCAAATTGCCACTTTGGTGTAGGGGGCTACTATCAGGGGCAACAACTACTGGGGCACTATGTAGGGATTTGGGCAGCAAGATGTCGGTTCACGTTACACTTGAACTTCTGCACGTCAGTACTGTTGGGGAAGCAGGGACCTGGAATGGAATTCCAGAGTCTAGCGGTTCTGGGGAAGAAACTACTGGAGTAAAAAGATCTTTTACATCTAGGGATCTCTACAGTGTGGGGTGGGATTTAGCAGCCTGTCGGGTTTGTCGAGGGTGCTCACGTCGTGGGGGCACAAGTGATTGCAGTTCGTCAGAGCATTCACCACTAAAATACTTGTAGAAAAGGCAGAGGGACGCAACATTTCGTCGATGGGACAGAGGCTGAAGCTTAGATGCCAGTTCAGGGCCTATCAGGTTTGCGACTCTCTTTTGAACCTTGTCAAGGAGCGAGAGACTAGTAGCAGATGCACCAGCCCAGATGTTGCAGCAATACTCCATACATGGGCGAATAGTGGCCTTATAGAGGTACAGGATACTTTCGGGTGTTAGTAGTTTTCTAGCACGGTAGAGAGAGAGCTCACCTTTCTTGCAGCGGCCCTGGCAATGCCTTCAATGTAATTGTTCCAACTCATGTTTCCTGTGAACGTTAGGCCAAGGAGTATGGAACCTGCAGAAAATCAATTCAATACCAATAATTTTAGGGGCACTAGGCACGATCCCAAAACTTGGAACAAAAGAGAAATTGGAATCGATGGCGTGAACTTTGCTTCTTCTCGACCACAAGTGTCCTGATTTGCATATGCGCTTTTTCAGCTACTGCTGCTTTTTCGGCTGCTACTCTCTGCGCAAGCCAGCTATCCTACAACTTCTGTTGTTAATTTCTAACGCTAGGTGGTTGGTTGGTTGTTTTTGTTTTACGGCATATCAACCCTTTTTGGGTTATTTAATGCCGAATCCAGTGATTTTTAAGAAAAAATTTTTTTAATAGAATATATTTGTTGTTTTCAAGCCGGTTTCTATTTAACCCATAGTTGGGACCCTAACAGGTACTACCAATCCGGGTCAGAGTGGACCTGGGAGCAATGGTAATTAAAGGGTGGCTACACACTCCCCAAAGCCCGCAAGTTGGGGCCTCACCACTGGATATAGTTTAAGGTATTATCCAGGAACCCCATTGAGGGACTTTTACCCTCTGCAGGGGGGGGGCAGTCGGCGTATTCTAATGCCCCGCCGACAGGGTCCTCACGCTAGTATATATATAAAACAATCTAAGAGTAAAGAATGCAGGATCCACAGCATTAAATAATGCAGATTAAAAACTTAAAAATCTTCAAAGAATAAAAATAGTCTATTAAACGCGCTCTTTTACGATTAATAAAGGATTTATTGTTACCTGTTATGCATAGAGATCAGTGCAAGAAGCACCGCGCAATTTCCACAGAGTCCTCTACTAGTATCATTATTTTTTTTTTTACTATAGAATCTCTTGGTAATAAGATCAATACTGATTTGGTGAAGACTGCAATAAGGGAGATAATATTCCGTTTGTGATGACAAACAAAAGGTGGCGCCACTGCAGCATAGAAGCAAAGATTAACGGCAAATGATGGAACATGAAACGAATTGATAAGAAAATGCTGGTTTATGAAAACGGCTAATCTCCCCCCCCCCCCGGGAATTGATTTAAACGACAAAGGAATTAAGCGACAAAGACGCCAAACGGCAGGGAAGGACTGTCCTAACGAGGAAGTTATTGAATATCTATCCTTCATAATTATCTTTCACTTTCTGTTATATATATATATATATATATATATATATATATATATATATATATATATATATATATATATATATATATATAACAGATATATATATATATATATATAACAGATATATATATATATATATAACAGATATATATATATAACAGATATATATATATATATATATAACATATATATATATATATATATATAACAGATATATATATATAACAGATATATATATACATATATATATATATATATATATATATATATATATATATGTATATATATATATATATATATCATTTGGGGGCAAAACATATCGAAAAATTGATTAAAAATGTAATTCCTTAACCCTGGCCGCAGCAAGAAAGGTGGGCTCTCTCTACCGTGCTAGAAAACTACTAACACCCGAAAGTATCCTGTACCTCTATAAGGCCTCTATTCGCCCATGTATGGGATATTGCTGTAACATCTGGGCTGGTGCATCTGCTACTAGTCTCTCGCTCCTTGACAAGGTTCAAAAGAGAGTCGCAAACCTGATAGGCCCTGAACTGGCATCTAAGCTTCAGCCTCTGTCCCATCGACGAAATGTTGCATCCCTCTGCCTTTTCTACAAGTATTTTAGTGGTGAATGCTCTGACGAACTGCAATCACTTGTGCCCCCACGATGTGAGCACCCTCGACAAACCCGACAGGCTGCAAAATCCCACCCCCACACTGTAGAGATCCCTAGATGTAAAAGATCTTTTTACTCCAATAGTTTCTTCCCCAGAACAGCTGGACTCTGGAATTCCCTGGAGGTCCCTGCTTCCCCAACAGTACTGACGTGCAGAAGTTCAAGTGTAACGTGAACCGACATCTTGCTGCCCAAATCCTTACATAGTAGCCCAGTAGTTGTTGCCCCTGATAGTAGCCCCCTACACCAAAGTGGCAATTTGCCTTGTTTGGGGTGAAAATGTAATTAAAAAAAAAAACCCTCAACTGGGTACTTTTCTACGAGGAGGGATCACTTTTTTTTTCGCCGATATTTTTGAAAGTCATCCTCTCTTTTCGATTGACTAGCCTTAATTTAAACCTTTGCCACTTCCGGTTTTGCGATGGACGCAACGACAAGGACGTCACGTTTTTTTTTGTTGTTTTTATTTTAACGTTCTATCCCCCTTCACGAACGGGTTCGAGCCTGCCTGCCTACTACCACTTTTCTTTTCTCAACACACACCTCCAATACCTGGGCAACGCCGGGCATCCAGGCTAGTATATTAATAAATACGAAGCCTGCATTGATCAATATAACATATTGAAGTATATTATACGACTGGGTAATGTCTGGCGCCCTGCTAGTGCATATATATGTAAAATGAACTCATTTTTCCCCTCTGATTTTGACCTTAATAAGATTAAAATCATGACATTTCATGCAAATGTAATATCTACAAACTGCAGAACAATATGTAAGGTGTGTTATAGGTCTATTACCTATTCACTTCCTCGAATAATCGTAGGTTCCTATGAGAGTTCATGGCCAAAACCGGTTAAGATCAATGGAAGTGTTAAAATCTTTTCTCTCTAATAAATTCCTCCTTTGCCCGCTACCACTTAACACCATTGCGGGATCGTCCACAAGAGACAGTTACGAAGGAACACTGGTTGTGTTTTCTTTACTTCGTAGTTGCTTAAAAAGCTGGAATGGAATTTTAATTCTACTTGGTGAAATGCATCATGGAGTTAACTGAATCAAAGGGTTATTTATACCATGTTTTTTTCGCTTTTCGCTGTATTTTTTGTTTTTGCTTTTTGTTTTTCCGAACACGTCCATTATGTTTTTTGTTTTTCCGATTTCTTTTTTAAAGAAGTTTTACGTTTGTTCGCTATTTTTTTTTCTTTTTTTGCGGGGGGACGATTTTTTTTTACAGAAATTTAACATCGTTTTTATTCTTATTTTTATGGTTCAATATTAAACGTTTCGTATACTATATCAATTGGATCTTCCTGTTCCTCAGGTTTGTCACGTTCCTTGTTCTTCCTATGACGTTTTCTCAATTGATTTTGGTGTCCACAACGATAATAATTTACAAGAAGGAAAGAAACTGACAAATTGTAGATTTTGCCGTCCCAGCAAATCATAAATCATACAAATATACAGAACATGATAGAAACCTGAATGGAATATGTATTTAAAAAAAATTTTTTTTTTTATTACATTTTCACCCCAAACAAAGCAAATTGCCACTTTGGTGTAGGGGGCTACTATCAGAGGCAACAACTACTGGGGCACTATGTAGGGATTTGGGCAGCAAGATGTCGGTTCACGTTACACTTGAACTTCTGCACGTCAGTACTGTTGGGGAAGCAGGGACCTGGAATGGAATTAAACAGGGTAATTCTTTACTTTACCCCCTCCTTACAAACACACCTCCAAAAGAAACCGGGAAACGCCGGGTACTCCCGCTAGTATATATAAATAAAACAATCTAAGAGTAAATAATGTAGGATCCAAATAATTCAGATTAAAAACTTAAAAATGTTCAAAGAACAAAAATAATTTTATACAAGTTTAAGTTTGATTTCCTTGATAATATTATGTTCGAGATAGGTCCATCAAGAAAGTATACGTGACAAGGAAGGAGAGAATATGGGAATAAAAATCCCAACTTTATTATATAAGTAATAGTAAAACAAAGATTAGGGTCACTATTTCATGAATTCTTTGCACTAAAACATTTTTTTTGTATTTATAACTAGTTTCAATTTATGCCAATATTAGCAATTTCATAAATTCGTGATAATATTCATTTGCTATCTTCAATAAAAGAAAAAAAGGGAATAGAGAGAAGAACGTGAAATAGGAATGGCGAATAAAAAACAAATAAGGGATACGGAAATATATATATATATATATATATATATATTGAATTTCGACAAAGTTTTGTACTATATATATATATATATATATATATATATATATATATATATATATATATATATTGAATTTCGACAAAGTTTTGTACTATATATATATATATATATATATATATATATATATATATATATATATATAGGGTGTCCACAAAGTCTGGCTATTAATGTAGCCAGACTTTGTGGACACCATGTAGATTATGCATCCAGACTTTGTGGGCACCCTTTAGATTATGTAGCCAGACTATGGGCACCCTTTAGATTATGTAGCCAGACTTTGTGGACACCCTGTATATATATATATATATATATATATATATATATATATATATATATATATATATATATGAAAAAATGATTAATAATAATATATATATATATATATGAAAAAATGATTAATAATATATATATATATATATATGAAAAAATGATTAATAATATATATATATATAGTATATATATATATATATAGTATATATATATATATATATATATGAAAAAATGATTAATAATATATATATATATATATATATATATATATATATATATATATATATATATATATGAAAAAGTGATTGTTTCGAATAGGCTCTTATATGGTTGACTATATATAATCATAGGCTCTTATATGGTTGCCTATTATAGAAAACTGATCACATATAATGATAGAAGATGTATTGAGACACAGAAATGGGTATGCTTGGTCTGACATAATGATGATTCATTAAAATTGCTGGGTCTGCGTTCGCGCCTGGTCCATAAAGTATGTGAATAAAAAATTAAAAAATTAAAAAAAAACATTTACAAGTGTTTTTGATATAGATGTACATAATAATACTTTGATAAGTATGTTTTAACTTAAATAGGGATGGTATAATAAAATTGTGGGGTCTGCGTTCGCGCCTGGCCTCCATAGAATGGAAATAGGCACAAACTTTAATAAAGACTTTTCATATCTATATGAGTAAGTATACTTTGATAATTAGGTTTCAGTTTGAAGAAATATGGTATAATAAATTTATGGGGTGTTCGTTCGCACCTGACCTCCATAGAATGGAAATATGTCACAAAGTTTAACAAGTTTTTTTTAATATAGATCTACAGAATATTGTGATAAGTGTTTCAGTGTGAACAGGTATGGTATAATAAATTATGAGGTTTATCTATTTTATTCTTACTTTCATCATATTTTGCTTTGGTTTTGATACCCCCAAATTCGAAGCTATCTCTTTACAACCCTTTCCTTTTCATAACCTATCATACTTTCATAAATCAGAGTCCATTTTCTGTAGGCTGTTTTTTGAACCCAGTCGACGACGGGTACTTTTGCTAGTATATATATATATATATATATATATATATATATATATATATATATAGTGTTATAATGGAATAATTCCAGAGGAAATCCGGGTATGAGAGCTCAATGTGGTAAACAGAGCAATAAGATAAAAAATATAACACGGAAATTACATAATTGTCGATGCAATAATTTATTTCAACCTTATGGTATTTTCAAGCATCTAAATCAGACAATTACATTTTTGATATATATATATATATATATATATATATATATATATATATATATATATATATATATATATATATATATATATATATATATACTAGCAGGGGTGCCCGGCGTTGCTCGGGTGTTTGGAGGTGTATGCTGTGCAAAAAAAAGCAAAAAAACAAAAGAAATGGTTAATTTTTTAAAACTTTGACCCCTATTATAACCCCTTAAAATTTATAGTTTCGGGCTCAAATCACTTTATTAAGTTAGATCCAGGTTCAAGGAACCTATATCTAAAATTTCAAGTGTCTAGACCCAAAATTGTCGGAGGAGTTTGGTAGAGTTCTTAAAGGTCAAATCGTTGAAATTTGACCCCTTAACAGCCAAATTTCTGGCTGACACCCGTCACATCGATTTTCCCAAATCTCAGTACCCGGTATTTCAAATTTCGAGTCTATAGACTAAAAATTGACAGAGTTATTGCGTAGGGAAATGTACACAGACAGACAGACACACAGACACGTTCGCTTTTATATATATATATATATATATATATATATATATATATATATATATATATATATATATATATATATAACTTTAAACCAATCAATGCGTAAGGAAGTTTTCAAACGATTTGAAATTTCGTCTCCGTTAGAGATATAAATTCCGTTTCGTCTCCGTTGGGATATAAATTTCATTATCGATAAAAATGTTAGCAATCAAGATAACTTTCTCCAAGCGCCATTTTTCCGTCTAAGCCTCGTTTCCACGCTTGAATAACGTGATCATTATTTGCGTCCGTTTCGTGATTCGGTGAATTTACCAAAAAAATCTTTGACATCTTCGATACATCCAGACCCATTAAATAACCATCTCTTTCAAACGTAACGTGATTGTTGATGCTTTCGCGTGATATGATGACTAGCCAGTCAGACACTCAGACCTGTACAGGGTGGAACGATAAAATTGTCGTTATAAAAAAAGACGTTTGCGTTTGATGAAAACCAGTTTTCTTTTCTTTCTTTTTTGCAGACCATCTACTAGTTGACTCGTGGTGTATAAATTCTCAGCCAATTGGAGCCTTATATCCTGCCTGATAGTGACACAATGTTCAATAAACAAGTTCAGAAATGTGTCGCTATGCAATTAATGCTCTCTACCGATGCAAGTTATAACAACAGGACCATTGCCAGCGCCCTCAAAATGCAAATCCAGACGATTCGACACTTGAGGGACTCAACAAAGTTTTCAGTCACGGTTATGGATTTTTGGTGTGGTTTTAAGTGAGGGCCACATCTGAAGAGTGTGGCCATCTCCTGGTGCAATCAGGTGGCAGCTGACAGACCCTGGGTGTGGCGACAGGACGGCACTGGCCCAAAAGTCCAAAGAGACCCAGGCTTGGCTTTAGAATAGGGTACAACGACTTTGCACCGTTCTCTCACTGGCCTTCCTCCTCTCCCGACCTAATCTTACAGGGCTACTTCGTTTGGTCATACGTTGAGAACATCACCAACATGACCTCCCACAACACCATTCACCAAAGCCAGTCTGATCGCCACCATCCGCCGAGTATTCGACGGTCTTCCATCGGCGCTTGTGGAAAAGGCATGCTCCCAGTTCCGGACCCGTATTGAAGCGGTGATTGAGGCTTAAGATGGCTATATTGAATAGATATCAGCTCTACTGCATAAGTAAGGTACCTGCATTGATTTTTGGAGTAAATGCTTTAAAATAAATCCGTAGTGTTGTTTTTTTTTTTTTTAGGAGAACAAATTTATCATTCAACTCTCTACGTACTTCGAGAACCTTCTTTACTTTCAGATTTTTTTTTTTCAGCCAAAATAAAAATGTCAGCGAATTCCTTACTCTAGATAAGTATTATTAGTAAAGACACAGAAATCTATGAAATAATGTGCCCTACACTCTCTCACTCTATCCTCTCTCTCGCTCTCTCTCTCTCTCTCTCTCGCTCTATCTCTCTCGCTCTCTCTCTCTCGCTCTATCTCTCTCACTCTCTCTCTCTCGCTCTATCTCTCCCGCTCTCTCTCTCTCGCTCTCTCTCGCTCTATCTCTCTCGCTCTCTCTCTCGCTCTCTCTATCTCTCTCGCTCTATCTCTCTCGCTCTCTCCTGCTCTATCTCTCTCGCTCTCTCTCTCTCTCGCTCTCTCTCTCTCGCTCTATCTCTCTCGCTCTCTCTCTCTCTCGCTCTCTCTCTCTCGCTCTTTCGCTCGCTCTCTCGCTCTTTCTCCCTCATTCTCTCTCTTTCTCGCTCTCACTCTCTCTCTCTCTCTCTTTCTTTCTCTCTCGCTCTCTCACTCTGTGTTTCTGATGTATAGGCAGAGATAAAACGTGTCATATGTTATATATATATATATAGGTGTATTATATTGTATTGAAAGGTGATATATTATATACTAGCATTTCAGCTCAGCGTTGCCTGGGTGTTTGGATGTGTCTGTTGAGCAAAAAAAAAAAAAAAAAAGTGGTAGTAGCAAGGCAGGCTCGAACCTGTACCGCAAAGGAGGAAAAGAACGGGGAAAAACCTGACGTCTTTGCTGTTACTATGAGCCCCAAACCGGAAGTGACGTAGGTTTAAATTAATGGTAGACAATCGAAAAGAGGGGATGACTTTCAACAATATCGGCGAAATAAGCGACCCCCCCCCCGTAGAAAAGTGCCCAGTTGTAGGTGAAGATATAAATGAGTTTAGCCTATTTTTCGATATTTGTCATCTGAAAGGTCGAACTGTAAAACGATATTGATCTTGTAAAAATCTGTCGCCCCTGTCGAAAGTTTTAGGCAGACATGCAAACATACATACATACATACATTTATATATTGGTAACTAAAAATTGTCGACCAGAAATTGTCTGAGTAATTTGGTAGAGACCGCAGAGGTCAATTTTTGTAAACTTTGACCCCTATTATAACCCCTTTACATTTATTGTTTGGGACTCAAATCAAGTTATTAAGTTAGATCCATGTACAAGGAATCCATATCTAAAATTTCAAGTGTTTGTACCAAAAGTTGGCGGAGGAGTTTGGTAGAGTTCTCCAAGGTCAAATCGTTGAACTTTGACCCTTTAATAGCCAAACTTCTGGCCGAAAATGGATTACAAAGATTTTCCCAAATCTCATTACCCTGTGTATCAAATTTCGAGTCTGTAGACTAAAAATTGACAGAGTTATGTCGTAGGGAAATGTACACACACACACACACACACACACATACGTACGTATGTTCACTTTTATATATGTACTAGCAGATCAGCCCGGCTTTGCTCGGGCCCTATGTACTCTTCATGTACATATGTATATAATGTATATTGGGGTAATTGCACCAAATCCGGGAGTAATTGTGCCAACTAAAAAAAGTGCTCTTTATATGCGTAGTTGCCAAAAGAGAAGACTTGGCGCAATTACCCCCGGACTCAGCACAGTTACCCCAAAGTACGGTACATATTAAAACGTTTGACTCAAGTCCAGGTAACTTACATATAAAATTTCAAGTTTTTAGACGCAAAATTGGCGGAGGAGTTTGGTAGAGTCAGCAAAGGTCAACTCTTTCAACTTTGACCTCAGAAACTGATTAAAAAGCTTGCGGCATGTCTGAATTCCCTTTATGAAAATTTCAATGGTTTACTGCAAAATTGGCTGAATAGTTTACTAGATACTGCAAAGGTAAAATCTTTTGAACATTGACCCCCTTGGAAGCCAACTTTCCGGCAAAAAACAATTTAAAAGCTTGCCCTATGTCTGAATACACTTTATGTAAAATTTCAAATGTTTAGACAAAAAATTGGCTGAGTAATTTGATAGAGACCGCAGAGGTTAATTGTTTTAAATTTGATCCCAATTATGACCCCCAAAAATTTATTGTTTTGAGCTCAAATCAAAACATGCAGTCAGATCCATGTCCAAGGAACCTATATCTAAAATTTCAAGAATATATTTAAATATATATATTATTTATATATATATTTAAAATTGGCGGAGGAGCTTGGTAAAGTTCTTAAAGGTCAAATCGTTGAACGTCACAACCAAATTTCTGTCTAAAAACAGATTAAAAAGATTTTACCAAATCTCAATACTCAATATCCCCCCCTTATGTCAAATCTCGAGTCTGTGGACCGATAATTGACAGAGTTATTTTGTAGGGAAGTGTACACACAAAGACATTTTTACTTTTATAGATATACTAGCATTTCAGCCCGGCGTTGCCCGGGTGTTTGGAGGTGTGACTGAACAAAAAAAAAAAACGGTCAAATTTTTGAAACATTCACCCCTATTATGACCCCTTTACATTTATTGTTTTTGGCTCTAATCCAGTTATTAAGTTAGATCCATGTCCAAGGAACCTATATCTAAAATTTCAAGTGTTTAGACCCAAAATTGTCGGAGGAGTTTGGTAGAGTTCTCAAAGGTCAAATCGTTGAACTTTGACCCCTTAACAGCTAACTTCCTGGCCGAAAACTGATCACACAGATTTTCTCAAATCTCAGTACCCTGTATATCAAATTTCGAGTCTGTAGACTAAAAATTGACAGAGTTATTGCGTAGGGAAATGTACACAGACACACAGACACACAGACAGACACACAGACAGACACACACACTGACACACAGACACGTTCACTTTTATAGATATACTGGCATGGGTGCCCGGTGTGGTCCGGGTATTGGGTGGTGTATGTTGAGCAAAAAAAAAAAGCGGTCATTTTTTTAACTTTGACCCCTATTATGACACCTTAACATTTATTGTTTTGGGCTCTAATCCAGTTATTAAGTTAGATCCATGTCCAAGGAACCTATATCTAAAATTTCAAGTGTTTAGACCCAACATTGTCGGAGGAGTTTGGTAGAGTTCTCAAAGGTCAAATCGTTGAACTTTGATCCTTTAATCGCCAAATTTCTGGCCGAAAACCAATCACAAAGATTTTCCCAAATCTCAGTATCCTATCTATCAAATTTCGAGTCTGTAGACTAAAAATTGACAGAGTTATTGCGTAGGGAAATGTACACACACAGACACAGACACACACACACACACACACACACGTTCACTTTTATATATATATTGAGTCGTGGAGAGAATTTTAAAACAGTTATATCGTGTTGAGAGGTGTGGAGATATTTTTCTTGAATTAACTGCACCCGTTATAAACGTAAAAATTATATGTATTATTGTTTAGCTAGAGGATATGCTATCGACGTATAAACTGATTCATGTTGTATCAGAGAATTATCACACAGCTATATATTACAATTTATAATTGCATAAAGGTATCATTTGTTTATAAGAAGAATAATATATGTTTCATACCTTTCTTTCTTAACTGCTGAGCTCTGTGATGAAACATGAAATGACCAACACCATAACCAATTGAGACCTCTGTTCTTCCTTCTTTTGTGAAACCACAGAACAACACTTTATATTTTTCAAATATAAATTTATTTCAGTTGTCTCAAATGGTCTTTAGAGTCTGCATTTCGTGTCTACATGCTTGTTCTCACCTGCCTTGCTTCCTGTCCGTCTATTCACTCCTGTGACCAAGCTCCAACTCTCCCGTCTTCGACTCTAAACTTCCTGACCTCTTTACCTCAGTTCCGGGGACGTAACCAATTAAAAGACACGTCTCCTTAACGTGACCTCCTGCGTCACATACGCCTGTTCAAGGTTATTTTGTTTATATTTAACCTAGGTAATTTATATAAACATCTTCAGCTAAAACCCATTGCTAAACTTTATTCTATAAACAATAAATAACTGCCAATATGAACTATTTTACCAATATATATATATATATATATATATATATATATATATATATATATATATTAATATTGAATCGGAATCAGAATCAGAAATTGGAAAAATGTAAGGGCATCGGAATCGGTATCGAAATCAGAAAAATTTTTACCGATTCTTTTAATTGTCTTTTTATTTGATTTTATTTAAAGCAAAATCTTCCATTGCTAGTAATAATGATAAAATAATAAATATTTATTGATTTTAAATTAACAGTGAAGCTAAAACCAATAGATCTTCCTGTTTAGGAAAATATCTGCACATTAAACATGCGTGTTTTTACGGTAATCGGCTAGAAAATACAGCTATATAGTTAATGATTTAGATTTATAAAGAATCGGAATCGGTAATTGTATCGGAATCAGAAAAAATATTGGAATCGTCCCATCGCTAATATATATACATACTAGTCGGGGGGGGGGAGCCGATTTGCTCAGTCATAAAATACGTTTAAATATGATATTTTAATGTGCCCAGATTTCGTATTATAGAGTCGTGATTTCAAAAGTAAAATAAAGATATTTGAGTGCCATCAGGTAGAATCGAAACCAAAGCTAAACTGTAGCATTCAAAGCTGGTGACGTTACCACTGTACTATTGTGACATGCATATGAACTGATTAAAAATTAAAAATAAACTAAGATGAATGTACAAAGATTTTTTCACATTTGATCAATTTTTTACCCTTAAAAACTATTTTAATCAGCTAAAGACCCATAAAAAAAAACGGCCCGTAAAAAATCCAATCATTTGAGGCCCCTGCGAATTTTAGTTTCGGAGGAGATAGAGTTTGAAAATATGGAGACGGACAGACATATATCCTTTTATATTGTATATATATATATATATATATTAAGGGCATGTGTGTTTGTGTGTGTGTGTGGGTGTGTGCGTCGCAAAACCTTTCAACAAAGGTGATGGATCATGACGAGATCGATATTGTTTACAAGCTTGACCCTTCGGAAGATAAATATTGAAAAAATGGCCAAAAACATTAATTCCTAATTTTTGTACCTGTAAAAAATGCCTGAACGCCACCCATAGTGGTGTCTCACATATTAGAAATAAACTAATCTCTTTTCAAAAGGTGTAAAGGCAAAGAGAGGAGTGGACCTCCTAGAACTGCATGGGACCATACATTAGCCAACAGAGAACAAGTCACCTCAACAATGGCCAAGACTCTAGTAACATTGGTGCCAAAGAAAAATCTCCTGTGCCAGGAAGAGGTTTAAAGATATTAAGAACTTGAATCATTCAACCTTTTACTAAATTACTGCATTCTACATTGAATGAGCTTAAAATGATTGGCATTTCATAAAACAAAACATAAAAATACACTTGAGTTGATCTATAGATTTTGGTTTAAAATCAATAAATATTTATCATTGCAATGGAAAAATTAAGTTTTAAACAAAAACAAACAAAAAAAGACAATTCAAAGAACCGTTTTTGGTATCAAAGAATTCCTGGACAGTTTTGTACAAGGAGGGGTCGCTTTTTTGCCGACATTTTAGCAAGTTATTCTCACCCTGTGGATTGACTTCACTTAATTTCAACGCTTTTGAATTCTGGTCATACGATGGAGACATCGGCTAAGGTCACTTCTTTTTTTTCCTTTTTTTTTTTTCCTCCTTGTCATTACGGGTTCAAGCCTGCCTGCCTACTACCACATTTTTTTAAACACCTCTTTCCACCCGGGCTGCCCACTGTTTACCCCTCACCCCCGACCCTGCTATAATCACTTCTTTTTTTTTGGGGGAAGGGTTCATTACGACATCACCTAAACACACCCGGGCAATGCCAGGCACCCCACTAGTCTATTATATAAAAGGCAAAATGTGTGTGTGTTTGTATGTCCGCCGAAAACTTCGGACGACAAATATCGAAAAACATCACAAATCTTCAAACAAAACAAATGGGAACTTCTCCAGCCAATCCATAAATACTATTTAGTCACATGATACAACAATCATCATCATTATCATAAATAAAGAGAAAAAGTAAGGAAGAAAGATTAAGCAAGAATAAATTCCAACACTCTCCTAATTAAAAAAAGAAAAAAACAAAAGAGAAAAGAAATAACTCCCCAGCAACCAAACTCCTTGGCCTAACATTTGCGGGCAATATGAACTGGAACAAATACATAGAAGACATTGCAAAGGCTGCTGCAAAGAAGGTGGGTTCCCTCTATCGAGCTAGAAGACTACTGACGCCTGAGAGTATCCTGTACCTTTACAAGGCCACCATTCGCCCATGTATAGAGTATTGTTGCCACATCTGGGCTGGCGCATCTACCGCTAGTCTCTCCCTCTTAGATAGGGTCTAAAAAAAAGTTTTCAATCTAATTGGTCCCACTTTATCAACTAAGCTCCAACCCCTGTCTCATCGGCGCAATGTTGCATCACTGTGTCTGTTTTACAAATATTTTAATGGAATGTGTTCTGATGAACTCGTTTCACTTGTATCCCCTCGACGTTCATATCCCCGACAAACCTGCTTAGCAATAAGATCTCACTCCTTCACTGTTGTTGTCCCTAAATGCCAGAAAGCTTTCTATTCTAATAGTTTCTTCCCTCGCACAGCTAGACTTTTGAATTCCCTTTCTGCTGCCTGCTTCCCTGGTTGTACTGATATGCAGAAGTTTAAATGTAATATAAACAAATATATTGTTAATCTTTCCTAAATATGGCCCCAGATAGTAGCCCCTTACGTCCAAGTGGCTATATGCTTTGTAAGGGGTGAACATGAGTAAAAAAAATAAAAAATAAAAAATAATTCATCAGTTCTGTAGGTAAGTTTCATTACTCTACCTAAATTACAATTCTGTCATACGCTTGCAGAACATCGTAGAATTGTCTTGATGTTGATACCTTTGGGTGGGTATTCTGCACATATGAAGGACTCCAGTGTTGACAGCATTCCTTCTGTCACTTCTGCTTCATCCATAAGCATCTGCAGAGCATTGACAACATCTTCATCTGATTTGAGGTAGATATGCAGCCAGGTTGCTTTGCCTATACGGGAGAACCTCCTTGTGTTGTCAGCCCCAGTGAACGCATGAAGGACTGGTAAAGCCTTTGCTCTTTCTTTACCTAGAGCTCGCCACAGTGATTCAATTTGTATAACACCAGAGGTCACAGAAAAGGACGTGTTTTTCAGAAATAGATCATAGTTTGCTGTGACTAGCACTAAAACGTCTGTATCTGGGGAGAAAAATACCAACTGTGCATCAGGTAGGTTTTACTGTGAAGCCAGCACAGCCTGGTGAATCAGTAGTGTCTGTTTTTTCACGGTTATTTAGTTCAACAACCAGGTCTTTCTTGCCCCTAGTGTATCCCGAAGCAGATGTGATAACCAGTGTTGATGATCCTCTGTTGTACTCTAGAGTTTTGGCAGCAAGGTAGTCAGTCAGATCAGTCTTCGTCTTGTCATGGGAGAGGAACCTGCTCACTGTGTTTGATGTTAGTGTAATCTCTGACTTGATACTGAATAGAAGCTTTTCCTTGTTTTCGTTTATCTCTGGTTGCACTTTTCAGAGAATCTGCCCTGGATGTGTCGAAAACAAAACACATGCTTAAATCATTCGTTGACATCTATGCTAATGACACGACCATCTATGGCAACACATCAAAGGCCGTAAGTGACAAAGTTCTCTCTCTAATTCTCTCTCCTCTGATCTTGAACACGTGGTACAATGGGGGAAGAGGTGGCTGGTCACTTTTAATTCATCCAAAACCAAGCTTCTATCTTTACATCATCAACGCTCTGATCCCCATCTGGCATCAATTGAAATGGATGGCTCTCGTCTCGGGGAGGCTCCATGTTTTGACAACCCCCAATACTAATGATTACTACAATACTATCTCATTGATTACTGTATATGCAATAACCCTTATCCCTGAGTGGCCTTCGGGCCTTGATAAGTGGTGAACCACATGTAAAAAAAAAGGATGATTTCATTATAATCTCATGTTAGTTGCATCAGTATGTCATTGGGGCAGCTACTCAGATCCTTGATTGTCACTACTGCCATTGATTTCTTCCTTAGTTTCTGCACAAGCACCATGCCATCAACCAGTGCTCTCTTCTGACTCTGTAAATTCTCTATCCATTGCATCTTGGTGGGTAGAACTTCTAACTTGAGATGATTGGTCTTCATAGGACATGACTTCTCTTGTCAGCTTCTCAAGACTTTTTGTGGCACGGCAGAATTGTTCCATCAGAAGCAAACAGTGCCCTTGGTGTCAGAGTGAATTCATAGTTTTCTATGGCCTCTTTCTGGTTGATATCTCGGCTTGACCTGGCAAGTACCATCAGCTTTGCAAACAGGTCCTTGGTCTTCTTCAGATCCACAGTATTGTCTATGAGTTTCACTGTAATCTTCTTGTTCCCAGAAAGGAACGTCTTGTTGTTCTCTTTCTTCACAGGGGACCAGAGGCTGACATCTCCATTGATCTGCTCTGACATGTAATCCTTATAAAACTTCTGTCCAGTGACGTCAACATTCATGCTGATCTGGGATGTAGGTATTAGTGATCACATTGAACAGCTTGTCCCCTTTAGTGGTAAAGAGGTTTCCATGGATGAGTATGGCTTCCTTGATCTTGTCGACTGTACCATGGGCCCTCTTGACTGCACTTGGTCCAAGATAATGATGCTCTGTGATTGTCACCTTCCTTGTCAAACTGACTCTTGAATTCTTTTGACAGACGTGAAAGTTATGATGTGACCAGGAAAAATCTCCGTCTGGCATTGGCATTGTTGGAGATGCCTATGATGCCAGAGCTAGTCTTCATCAGCTTGTTCAGTTGTTCACATACATGGTCTGCCCAACAGACACAAAGGGAATGACACATTTTGTGACTGATATATTGCCTGCTTGTAGTTCCTCCCACGTCTGAGGGTGATTGATCCTCAATCATGTATATCTGCAATGCATCTTGACTAGAGTCGCTTATACTTGATGCGGTTCATGGCAAAGAACAGCTTGCTTCTCCAGCTTTCAGATGGAGCTCCAGGTCAGCATTTCCAGTTGCTGCTACAAAGAACAGAATTGTTTCAACCCAATCTAGGTACCTTATCACAGCCTTGAGCATCGCATTCTGGGATTTCTGTTCCTTCCATTTTTGGAATGCTGTGATGACCTCAACATGGTCAAAGCTTCAGGAGGGTGGTGTTTGCTTGCTTCACGGATTCAATCATTATGTTTTTACAATCAGCTTCTACTCCTTCTGTTGCAATCAGGCACACATCTTTCAGTTGTGGCTTGTCCTTGAAGAACTCCTCCAAAGCCATTCCATAGAGTGCTATGTATCTCGAAAAGCATTGAACAAATTTTTGGTGCAGCAAGCTTTGTGGTATAGGACATCAATTGCATGTGCATCACCTGGTGATATGCAGGTGTTCAGCTTAGACTTCAGTGCAGGATTATTATTTGAACAGCATCTTTGAGATTTTTACCTGCATTCTCAGTCCTGACCTGGTAGTTGTTGGCCATCATCCTATTGACAAAAGAAGCACTCTTTCTTATCCAGTGGACTTGTATGGGATCGTATGAAACCATATGTAGAGGGGGCCTGGAATAGCCTTTTCTGTGCTTCCTCTTTTCTGGCCAGGCTTTTTGGCAGTGTAGTGTCCTGTAGCTAAAGCGTGTGCATTGCAATCTGTTGCACGTTGTATTTCGACCTTGTTAGGTGCGCTTAAATTACGTGAGCGACGCAAGACTGCCCTCTCTTCACACATGGTTTCTGGTGTGCAGTTCTGCAGTCGCATTTGGACTTGAACATAGACCCCATCATTCAAAGTGTCCCTCTGTAGCATTACCTGCAGTACGAGCCTATAGGACTGTAATCTAGGATGTTGCACCAGGACTCCTTTCTTTTTATAATCAGACTGGCAGAGAATGCACTGCTTCCAGTTAATGGACTCTTTGGTTTTACATGCCTCCTCTCTACATGACAGCAATGTTAGTAAACAGTAATAAGTATGCCAGTATGTTGTTGAAATATATAACATTTTTTCGATGTAAAAATGGAGATAATACTTACATATAGATTTATATATGTTCTTGAGAGACCACACTTAGTATGTTGTGTGGTCCACAACAAATATCAGAACTCTTAGAAAAAAAGCCATGAATGGCACACTATAGTAATGCTAGCAATAGTAATAGTAAAGTTATGTATATATATAAATATATATATATATATATATTATATATATATATATATATATATATATATATATATTATAGATATATATATATTATAGATATATATATATTATAGATATATATATATTATAGATATATATATATATTATAGATATATATATAATAGTAAAGTTATATACATATATTATAGATATATATATTATAGTTATATATATATTATAGTTATATATATATATATCACAGTTATATATATATTATAGTTATATATATATTATAGTTTTATATGTATATATATCATAGTTATATATATATATAATAGTTATATGTATAACTATAATATATATATATTATAGTTATATATATATATATATATTATAGTTTATACATATATATAATATATATATTATAGTTATATATATATATATATAATATATATTATATATATATATATAATATATATATTATAGTTATATATATATATATATATATATATATATATATATATATATAATAAAATACCTTTCACCAGACCATCCATTTACGTATAATCACCTTTTTCTTCACCATATTCCCTCTGCTTCACTTTTTTTTATCAAGTAAGATCTTTGACTTACTTGTTGTTTCATCAAATACTTTTGCATGCAAAATCCGATCCCGCATTTTGCTAATTCCTACCCTCTGATGAGAAGGAAAGTATTTCTTTGAAACTCCGCAGATTAAGGACTATCCACTTATCAAGTGTTTCCTTTTCAGATTAAATATGTTTTTAACTCTTTTTCAAAGTGTTTTTTAACATGTTTTATTAACTGTTTGCTCATATATATATATATATATATATATATATATATATATATATATTACATATATATATATTATGTATATTATATATTATATATATATTATATATATATTATATATATTACATATATATATATTATATATGTAAATATATAACTTATTTTCTGGGATACTTACTAGACATGTATCAGAATCTCTGTAAAGCAATGTCAGTAGACAGTTGGCCTATGTTATATGCGCGAAACCTAACTGTAAATAAAATCCTTGCAATGGAAAATACTTGTAAGGTATACTTTTTGATTCAGTCCTATGAAAATTGGGATGCATGTGTCTTTGTAATAATTTCTGCAATAAATATCAGCCACAGTTTGGTTATTTTGGATTCACGTATGGAGGCTTGGAGTAGTAATACAAAAACTACAAATTCTTAAAGTATCAAATGTAAATTAACAATTTTAATTAGTCATATAAAAGCAAGATTTTTTTTAGGAATGGCTGGAATATAAATTTATAAATGATAGATATTTTTTTATTACAAAGATATTGCAATCAAACAACCACGCCAGGTCAGTTTGGACCCAGTTGTTCATGTAAGGGTTAATGTTTAAAATGGTGTTGCTGTATAACTACCGCCATTGGCTTCCTAGACACTGAAAATGTAGGTTTAGCAGTTAAAATCAGTGTTACAGCTTATTTAGAAGCCGAGATATTACAAAACGTACATTTTATGGCTGCCATTTTGTAAATTCCAATATGGCCGCCATATACACATCTGGGAAAATGCAAACATTGATTTTCTGATTCTTTAGACAATAAACTTTTCCAAAAATGTATAGTTTTGCAAATCTTTAAAAACTTCCTACAAAATTTAAAATCGAGACATAAGGAATCTGACTAAATACAGAAGTGCCCACTTTTTTTTGGGGGGGGGGGCTGGTTTTTCCTCACATTAAAAACGACCTTCTGTCTAATTTGCTTTCGTGGGGAAACAAATAAATACCATGACAGAACGGGAACCTTACCCAGTCCTCGACCAGATTTAAAAGCAACGTTTATTTCTGCGCATGCGTGGCGACTCCTTTGATTCTTAAGTTAACTATCAACCCCTTGAATTCATTATCCTATTTGGCCTAATGGTTAGGGTCCTGGATATGACCTTAAACTATATCCGATGGTGATGCCCTTAATTGCTATTGCTCCTAGGTCCACTCTGACCTGGAGTGGTAGTACCTGTTAGGGTCCCAATTATGGGTTGAATAGAAACCGACTTGAAAAAAAAAAAATTCTATTAAAAACTTTTTTTTTTCAAAAACAACCAACCAACCTAATGGTTAGCGAGGAAGACTAATTAGTCTATGTTTTCGAGTTCGATCCCACCTCTTTCTATATCTTTTTACAAAATTTATTTTTTATTTTGTCCCCGTGCTAATATCCTTACTTAATTAATTCACTATCCTCTTTTTTTTTCACATTCTTTTCTTCCTTCGCGGTACGGGTTCGAGCCTGCCCGCCTACTACCACTTTTTTTTCTTTCTTTTTTTTTTTTTTTTTTGGGGCTCAACACACACCTCCAAACACCTGGGCAACGCCGGGAACCCAGGCTAGTCAGAAATAAAGAGAGAGAGAGAGAGAGAGAGAGAGAGAGAGAGAGAAAGAGAGAGAGAGAGGGGAAAAAAGAAAGAAAGATTAAGCAAGAATAAATCCCAACAGGTTATCATAAAGTAAAAAAAAAATTACGTGAACACAATTTTCATAAGATGAGCAAACTTTATTCACGGAGATGAAAAATAAGTTGTCGAGGTTTAACACTAAAATCTCATCTGAAGAAGACCGCCTAAAATATTCATAATTGTCGTCTGCACGTTTCTCGACATCACGTGACTCAAATCAACCAATGAAATGATGACACGAAAGCAACCATTCTAACATGAACAAAAAGCTCGTCTGTCCATTATTTTAAAACGAAATTCAATAAAAATTTTAAACCGTTAAAAAAATAACTTTTACAAAATTTATTTCATCCTAAGCTTTTTTTATTTTAAATGATATAAGGCCATTTTAAAAAATAATTTCTGAAAATCATGCAGTTTAAATATTTTAAAAGACAATCGATCTTATTCCGGATTGCCAAATGTTTTCTTAAAAAAATATATATATCTGCTATATTTAATTTTATTTACGTTTTGTTTTATTAAATAAAGTAGTGGAAAAAAAATCATTTTTTTTTTTTTTTTTTTTTTTGGAAACAAAGAAATATCTCATCTTTCGTAAATGCCAGTACGGTAATTTTTCTTAACCAAACTGCAAGGGGGAAAATTTAAAAAAAAAAAAATAAATAAATAAAAGTAATAACGGTAAAATTTGCGGAGAATGTTCTGTTTTACGATTGTTGTAAAAATGGAACAGAAATTTAAATTTCGTTCAGTTTTAATCTTTTTTCGGCGATTCTATTCTGGGACGCCAGCTCGCCAAAAAGTACGCCACAGGCCAAATTTCATTCCATCATGAAAACAAATTTCTACAGAAAAAAAAACCCTTATTTTTACACTTTTATCTCGCGAATAAACATATATATTGAAAACCGTGTTTATTATTTTTAATATCCAACAACGGAGTTCAAGTCAATAATTTCGATTTTAAAACAAAATTAATTTTTTTAATAAATCTCTGTTTGGCGTACTCATGAATTATCTTTTTTAAAGAATAAAATTGAATAAAGTTTATTTTTACAAGAATTGTCAGACATTTACCTAGCAAGTAAGTAAATGTCTTAACATTCTTGTAAAAATAAACTTTATTCAATTGTATGCTTTGTTGACTTCAACTCCGTTGTTGGATATTAAAAATAATAAACACGGTTTTCAATATATAATTTCATGTTTATTTGCGAGATAAAAGTGTAAAAACAAGTTGTTTTTTTTTGTTTTTTTTTTTCTGTATAAAGTTGTTTTTATGACGGAATGAAACTTGGTCCGTGGCATACTTTTTGGCGAGCTGGCGTCCTGGCGTCCTGGCGTCCCAGAAAAGAATCACTCTCTCTTTTTTTTTTTTTTTTTTTTTTTTTTTCAATTATTTTCTCCCCAAAAATGAAAGTAATTGTACTTTTTATACATAAAAAAAAAAACGAAAAAATTTTCATAAATAAATTTTATCAATAAAAACGAAATAATTCAATTTTTAAACGAAAAAAAAACAAAAAACAATTTGGTATACATTTTTTTTTTTTTTTTTTTCATAAATCCAACTCACCGTTACAATTGCAAATGTCGACTTTTATAGGTTTTCGGCTAGCTTACAACGAATAAACACCACAATCTCCCCATGTTAAGAACGGCTTTCGAAATAGACACCTCCAACCTACCCATGTTAAGAACAACTTTTGGAATAGCCACCCAAAAATTCCCCATGTAAAGAACGGCTTTCGGAATAGACACCCTCAACCTTGTCAGTATACCCGAAATCCTAAAAAAGTTGACATGTCGAATGTGAACGATAAAAATGTGCTAAATTTAAAACGGAACAAAATTCAAATTTCCGTTCCATTTTTACAACAACCTTAAAACAGCGCATTCTCCGCAAGTTTTACCAGAATAACAATGAAATTATCTGTTATAATTCCTATTTACTTGCCTGCCCACGAGGGCAGAGTTAGACACAAGGTCGGTTTTTAATGTGGGGAAAATCCAGCTCCCCCAAAAAGGCGAACTCTGGATAGGAACAAAAATTAAAATTGCCTCAGTCATGAAGGATTTCTCCTCTACTGACTGAGGACATAAAATGTGAAGTGTAGCATCAAAACAGATATTACACTGTGATCTTATCCTAATGTTAATTATATACGTCGAGCGTCTCAAATTTTCCTCTGGAAAAAAAAAAAAAAAACTAGAATTACGTCCCTTAGACGAAGCGTTCTTTCTTTATGATTGCCAAACTAGCTTATTATGGGTTTCTTTAATCTTGAGCTGAGATAAACAGTAAACACTAGTGAATGAAGCAACAACATATATTTACGACATTTGCCAGTTTTCCTTTAGTATAAAGTAACAGAAGAAAACAAGGGGAGTTAACTGTATTTAATTTATATTTATATAAGTTAATTACAGTTAACTCCCCTTGTTTTCACGTTATGTTTTCCGTTTATCAAAATAAGAAACACTATTAGTATTGGGACGAAATTTCGGAAATCGTAAAACTGAATTTTACGTGCATTCCTACGTATTCCTCGCATTTTACAGATTATTATATCCAAAAATTACGAAAATCGATAAGGTAAAAAATTATTCATTAAAGAAAATGAAAAAAAAAAAAAATAGAATCTGATGAAAACGATCGTTAAGACACAAGAGAGTTCAAAACAGAGGTAATTTTCCGTTTCGATTTAAACAAGATGGCCGCAATTTTTCACGGCGTTTAAAGTTGTTTTGTTTAATAATTCAGTAATATTCAAGTAATTTCGACTGCATAATTTAGATGCTAACATTGTAATTTATTAGAATTGACAAAAAAAAATCAGTAGAAACCATTGTTTTTTTTTAATCTGAAAACACCATTTATCGACTAGAAAATTCTGTCCTAATAGTGTAGAAATAGCAGTATCAGAATTTTTGTAGGAATTTTTGACACCCCTAACACAAAACTGCGAATAAAATATAAAAATCACGTAATTTCTCTGTTAAAAGTGGGTTATTTATTTTCTTTATGGATTATACTTCCAAAATAAACTATTACTATTGTTTTAAAAGTAATAGAAATATTTTTTTTAAACAGTAATGAATTTTCCGAACTCAATATTTTTCAATTTTTAAACTTTAAAAATCTATCAACATTTTTCTATTGATTCTATTTTTACGATATTTTCAGGGTCAATGTGAAATTTTATGTTCTTTCCAATAAACCGAATATAATATTTTAGACAAACGTTTTTTTTAAATTCACGCTCCCCCCCCCCCCATTTGTGTAAGTGTCACACATTTTCAAGTTTCTCTTAAAAAGTAAATAATTAATTTATGTTTAATAGTTTTATATATCACAAATTGAAGAGAAAAGGTCAATAAATAATATATTCAAATTTAAAACAAAAAAAAATCCCTTTTTTATAAATTTACCTGTAAAGTCCGAAGTTTAAAACCTTTTTTTAAAAAAAAAACACACATTGTTTTTTTTGTTTTTTTTTTAATGAAACCTTGGTCCTTGCTCCTTTAATTGAAAAATAAAATTAGGGCTTGAATTACATTTTTCGAGGAGTTATAAGCTTGGAAAGATGGGGTGGAATTATTCACTATTTTCACGAAATTCCTGACACTGCTAGTGTAGAAGCGCCGAAACAGTTTTTAGAGTCAATCTCCTTGTTTTATCCATATACTAGCAGGTTGCCCGGCGTTGCCTTGTCATAAAATAAGCTTAAGTATGATATTTTAATTTATATGGATTCCGTATTTAATATTATAAAGTTAATTTTCTATCAATTACTATTACCCAATATATGGTAGCGATATCGAAAAGTAAAAATGACATAGGTGCCATTCGTGACCACACACACACACACACACATACACACACACACACACACACACACACACACATTAAGCTTTATATATATATATATATATATATATATATATATATATATATATATATATATATATATATTACATGTATCTATCTTGTGTTGTGTGTACCTCTTCCGAAGATATTTAAATAAATGTTTAGAGGTACAGAATTTATATACAATTTTGAAAATAATAAGCGGAAGTTTCTCAAGAGCTCTTTCGGCTTATCATCTCATCAGGAGAAAATCGATAGCGTACAGAATGTATAAACCAGCATGTTCCATCGAAGATCAGACAAGGGAGGATGGGGACTGGTGGTCTCCCTCCTTTTGTAGCCTTGGACTCTGCTATTGGCCAGCATTTGGTTGACAATCCGTACTGTGCTGATAGATATAAAATAGAATGGTTTGAGATGCTACATAGAGCGGACTCCAAAAACCATTTAAAGATTTTGGAGGCCGTCTCTATCGCGGTGCGTCAACCTTCTTTGTGCCGGCAAAAGGAAACATCCAACGCATTGTTTCTCTTTGGGGAACTTTGAATCTTTTCTCCTGTTTTTTTTTTTTCTCTCCCTCGTTGTGCCAATATTTTAATCGTTTTTAAACGTTAATAAATTTATTTTAGTATCCCCGTACTTTTGGCACATTCAATAAGTTCCCCATTAGAACTCTTTATTTTCGACATAATATTATTTTGTATGCTATCGATTTTCTCTTGATGAGATGATAGCCGAAAGAGCTCTTGAGAAACTTCCGCTTATTATTTTCAAAACTGTATATAAATTCTGTACCTCTAAACATTTATATATATATATATATAGATAGATATATATATATATATATATATACAGGGTGACACAAATAAAACAGAGGACATTCAATTGTTTTTCTGAGCATTTTACAGTCAACGGAGAAAATAAGACCAAAGACCCTTGTGTTTTGATATGATGTTTTGAATATAATAAACTAGTTATGACCAAAGTTTCATTTCATTCGGACAAAACACTAAGAAACGGGGCCTAATTAGAGTTGGGGCCTGTTTTTTAGGGGGTCACCCTATATATATATATGGGAAAGAACTGACCCATCAAATTATCGCCCCATTAGCCTCCTCTCACTTTTTGCCAAAATATTTGAGTCCATAATTAACCATGCTCTAGTCCATCACCTTACAGATGCTAAACTTCTTACCGACCAACAATATGGATTTAAGCAAACCCGTTCCACAACATACATTCTAACTGTAATCTCTGAGCGTATATATCATTCACTTAACAAAGCAGGGGAGGGTAGAGCAGTAGCTCTAGATATATCTAAGGCTTTTGACAGGGTATGGTATGAAGGTCTTCTCAGGAAAATTAGATCATACGGTATCACTGGAAGACTACTTAACATAATTAAATCCTTCTTAGATAAGAGGAAAATCCAGGTTGTCCTCGATGGTCGTACATCTAAACAATATGATATAAATGTGGAACTACACCAGGGGTCTATCATTGGACCTCTATTATTCCTAATATTCATAAATGACCTCCTTGACAAAATTGTCCGTGAGATGGGTATATATGCTGATGACACCACTTTTTATAACAGGCACAGACACGACAGGAAACAAATGAACACATATCTAAAGAAATGACAGAAACACTAGAGGATGACCTCCAATCTGTAGTGGAATGGGGACATAAATGGATGGTCACATTCTAAGCTGCCATGATTAAACTTGTTTCCTTCAATAATTACAAGAAACCTTCTCTACCACCAATAGCAATGACCAAAGACCCTTTATCTGAAAGCAAATCTTCTAAACTCCTCGGCCTAACGTTGACAGGAAACATGAGTTGGAACAATTACATGGAGAACATTGCCAGGACCGCTGCGAAAAAGGTAGGTTCTCTCTACCGTGCTAGAAAGCTACTGAAGCCTGAAAGTATCCTGTACCTCTATAAGGCCACCATTCGCTCATGTATGGAGTATTGTTGTCATATTTGGGCCGGTGCATCTGCTACTAGTCTCTCGCTCTTAGCCTGTGTCCATCGACACAATGTAGCATCTACAATTACTTTAACGGTGAATGTTTCAACGAGCTGCAAGCACTTGTACGCCCTCTACGTAAATACCCCCAACAAACCCGACAAACAGTACAATCCCACCCCTTCACAGGAGAGATCCCTAGATATAAGAGAGCCTAGACTTTGGAATTCCCTGCCAGGTTCCTGCTTCTCCAACTGTACTGACATGCAGAAGTTCAAGTGTAACGTGAACCGACATCTTGCTGTCTAACTCCACACCTAGTACCCCTTTAGCTTGTGTCCCTTATAGTAGCCCCCACTTGTTGTTTGGGGTGAAAATGTAATATATATATATATATATATATATATATATATATATATATATATATATATATATTATATGTGTATGTATTATATATATATATATGTATATTATATGTGTGTGTATATATATGCATATAGTATTATTATATGTGTGTGTATATATATATATGTATATTATGTGGGTGTGTATTATGTATATATATGTATACACACACATATATATATATATATTTTTTTTTTACACAGTGATCACCACTTATCAAGGCCCGGAAGCCACTCAGGGATAAGGGTTATTGCAAGCACATTACGTTAGTGTGGAGATTTGATGAAGTGTTTACTTAAGGGGGCGGTTCATTAGGAATTTGTTATCATTGGACTTGAAGACATCCAAGTTGTAGTCTGGTGGGAAGCAGGCGGACGGAACAGAGTTCCACAGGTGTGCAGTTCTAAGAAAGAAGCTTTGTTCATGGAATCCGCGTTTTGATTTAGGCACAGATATAGAGTGGGGGAAATTTTTCACAGTGGATTCAGCTAGACGGGTGTTTTTCGTGAAAGATTGGCGAGGGGGGACCAGAGATTGGAGTTCAGACGAGCACCTGCCATGGAAATAACGATAAAACAAGGGTATGCTCGCAACGTCTCTTCTGTGGGAGAGAGGTTGCAGGTTAGAGAAAAGGGCATCTCGCACTAAGCCACGAAGTCTATTTTGCACTCTGTCAAGGCAGGATAGGCTGTTTTTAGCAGCTCCTGCCCAAATATGGCAGCAGTATTCCATCCTTGGACGTACTTGGCTTTTATATAGATAGAGAATTGCATCAGTAGTGAGATATCTTCTGGAGCGGTAGAAGGATCCCACCATCTTTCCAGCAACCTTGGCAACAGACTTGATGTACGTGTTCCATTTCAGATCAGGAGTAACGGTCAAACCCAGTAGCTTGTCAAAACACGGGGCCTCACCCAGACGATAGCCATCCATCACAATTGATGCCAGATGGGGATCAGAGCGTTAATGATGTAAGGATAAGAGTTTGGTTTTGGATGCATTAAAGATAACCAGCACATCTTCCCCCACTGAACCATGCGCTCGAGATCAGAGGAGAGAGAATCAGAGAGAACTTTGTCATTTACAGCCTTTGATGTGTTGCTGTAAATATATATATATATATTTGTGTGTGTGTGTCTGTGTATATATATATATATATATATATATATATATATATATATATATATAATTATTTTTTTACTATAATAATTAAATACCTACAGACACTAATGTTTCATCCTTTCGGGATTCTTCAGTGCAGGGTGTCACGATTACTACCAGTCGAACGATTCGAACCCCGCGACACGAGACATCTCTGGCTCGATTAGCGGAGGCCGTATCCATTCGGCTACCATTAATCGTGTGAAATAGCGTTGAATTTTAAACATTTTAATTTAAATGTTCATTACGTCAGACAGACAGTGATCAAATCGTTATACGATGATCTACGCATAAGAGCTAAATTGACCGACTTTTTAATTCAACAGAAAGTGCTCAACGATAAGAAACGTATTTCTTAAAGGGGCTGTCATAATTATTTTTTTACTATAATAATTAAATACCTACAGACACTAGTGTTTCATCCTTTCGGGATTCTTCAGTGCAGGGTGTCACGATTACTACCAGTCGAACGATTCGCACCCCGCGACACGAGACATCTCTGGCTCGATTAGCGGAGGCCATATCCATTCGGCTACCATTAATCATGTGAAATAGCGTTGAATTTTAAACATTTTAATTTAAATGTTCATTACGTCAGACAGACAGTGATCAAATCGTTATACGATGATCTACGCATAAGAGCTAAATTGACCGACTTTTTAATTCAACAGAAAGTGCTCAACGATAAGAAACGTATTTCTTAAAGGGGCTGTCATGTCTGTGTGTTTGGGTTGTGCGTGTGTATGTGTTTGTGTTAACAAAAATTGAGTGTGTGTGTGTGTGTGTGTGTGTGTGTGTGTGTGTGTGTGTTTGAAGAATAAAGCAAATCTTTAATTTTCAGATGAGGATCGATAATTCCTATTATTTAGCATTATTCTTATCTTGAGATTCCTGAGTTCAACAGAAAGATTCCCGAACCCTACAAGATGCACTTGAAGTAGGTCGAAGGTTACATCGGCCAAGATGTGGCAAAAATATCACACAGCTAAGATCATAATCTGAATGTTCCAACGAGAACGAAGAAACCAAATGTAGGCGCTTCTACACTATTAAGACGAAATTTTGTAGTCGATAAATAATTTTCCATATTTTAAAATAAAACAATGGTTTCTAATGATCTTTTTGTCAATTCTAATAAAGTACAACGGTGGCTTCCGAATTACCTGGTTATTACTGAATCATAAAAAAAGACAACTTTACGTGTTAGCAGGTTAAAAATTGTGGCCATCTTGTTTAAATTGAAACGGAACTCTCCTTTATCTTACGATTGTTTTCATCAAATTCTAGTTTGGTACTTCTACAGTTTATCGCCGAAAAGGGAGACGCCATTTTATTTCGAGCACTTGTCGACTAGAATCCTGAGGGAGAAATCAGTATTTTAAACTATGGCCTACGTAGGATATAAATAACAAAAAATTAAACTAGATATAAATTACTTCCGGAAAGAACTATAAAAAAAAAGTAAATAAAGAAAGTGAAAGAGAACATATATCTGTATTTATTTAATTGGAAATGTTTCGATTTAATTAATGGAAGCGGGAAAGCTTTTCATGAAACGTATATATATATATATATATATATATATATATATATATATATATATATATATATATATATATATATATATATATATATATATATATTTATTATTATTATTATTATTATTATTATTATTATTATTATTATTAAAAAAAAAAAATAAAAAAAAAAAAAAAAAACAGAAAATAAAAAGACATTATTATTAAAAGCAGAAAATGAAAATGACATTATTTAAACTGGGCTAAAAGTGCCATTTGAAAACCAAAACATTAATTGTATAAAAATGCGTAAGAAAATATAATTTTATTAAAACAATTTTGCATTTTGTTTTTTGTTATTTAATTCCTACTTCGGTCATGGTTTAAAGTACTGATTTCTCCCGCTGATTTTAACGACAGGTGGTCCCCAAAAAAATGGCGTCTCTATTTTCGGCGATAAACTGTAGAAGTACCTCTATTTTTTTATTTTCCTTTTAAAATAATTGTCTACATTTGTATTTCTTTTTATATAATAACCTAAAAAATACGAGGAATACATAGATTCCATTGTTTTCATATGAAATTCAATATTATGATTTCCGAAATTTCATTCCGATAGTGTAGAAGCGCCCAAACATTTTGGGATCTTCGACGAAAGAAAAAAAAATGTTTTTATTGAATTATCTCCCTTGCTCATGATTACTTCCCTTGATCTAAAATTATTACCTTTGGTATGAATTATCTCCCTTGAGTTTTAGTTACCTCCCTTTGTCATGATTACTTCCCTTGATTTAATTCAAAAAATTATCGCCCTTAGATTCGTTAATTGAGCTGTTGCAGCTTTGCGAAACTAGGATTACCGTAAATCAAGCCTGTTCACTACAAAATGACGTCATACTTGAGGTACAGTAAGTAAGATCTGTCGAAAAGTCACTGTCGATAATGAATGAGATCTTTACAAAAAGCATTAGAAAGCTAAAAAATGTTATTTTAAAGAGAAATAAAGAAAAAAAAGGAACATGAGTTATACTGAAATTCGATGTTAATTTAAATCCAAAAAAAAAACAAAAAAAAAACAAGAATTCAGAAGGGAAATTTGTGTGTTGTTTGTTTAAACGTAAATAATTATTTCGTTTTTTCATGGATTTTAAAGACTAAAATTCGTTCATTATTTACCTTTAAAATTGCATTTAAATAAAGAAAAGATGATTCGATTTATACTGAAACTGAACTTTATTTAATACTAGCCTGGGTGCCTGGCGTTGCCCGGGTGTTTGGAGATGTCTGTTGAGCAAAAAGAAAAAAAGAAAAAGAAAAGTTGTGGCAGGCAGGCCGACTCGAACCCGTGACGTGAAGGCGTAAAAGAAAGTGGAGGTATGTGTAAGGATGTTGGTTGAGCACAAAAAATAAAAGGTCGGTAGTACTTGGTGACCAGTAGTCTGAGATGTCGGAAATTTTTCTGTCTCTATCTGTCCTTGTGGCCATGTCACTAGTAAGGGTGCTGGAGGTAAACGTTTGTCTGGGCTGACGTTATCCACCTGATAGTCAGGGACCCGAACCTTGGATTAACCACTAAGGAGGCTGTCCTATCAGCAGGCGCAAAGTACTGGGACTGCTGTATTGCCATTTGGTGAGTGGATCTGGACCATGCAGTAGTCTCTGGTGGGGCCTCTCGATGCCATACTAGTGGGTAATTGTTACGGCTTTACCTTTTCGTGTGCTACAAAAATAAATTTCCTGTCTTTTTCTCTCTTACTTTCCCTCTCTGTACTGCTCTAACCAAGTATGCCGACCTATTCCACAAATCCCCAAACCTCAACATGAAATATCTCCAGAATAAAAACTCGATTAAACCTAGAACCCCATCTTCCAACGTAGACCCCTACTACCAGGTCTCCTTCTCCAACATCAGGGGTCTATGTTCCAACCTTCCAGAGGTTGAAACCCAATTACAGGAGATGAAACCGGACATATTCTTTCTAAGTGAAACTGGAATAGGGCCGACCACTTCCCTAGATGAGTTCATAATTAACGGATACTCAAATTTAACAGCTAAATCTGACCCCCAAGATCGCCATGGGCATGGAATATGTGCCTACATTAAGGATGGCTTCCCGTGTGGCAGGGATATCTCTAGAGAAGATCCTAATTTACCCTATATGTGCTTCAGGGTTGCACTTGCTAACACCACTGCATTTATATTTGCCCTCTATCGGCCCCACAACAGCAGAGTTACTATCTTTAAGAGAATATCTGAGAAAATAGACCACATACTGTCTTCACATTCCTCGGCTAACATCCACATCTGTGGTGACTTCAACGTCCATAACGTGGAATGGCTGACCCATT
This sequence comes from Euprymna scolopes, assembly GCF_053919585.1. Classification (NCBI taxonomy): domain Eukaryota; kingdom Metazoa; phylum Mollusca; class Cephalopoda; order Sepiida; family Sepiolidae; genus Euprymna; species Euprymna scolopes. Next base: position 92,657,036 of record NC_136517.1, on the reverse strand, counting down.
CAAATAAGACTGATGATGAGGGGAGATTTTGTAATGATTTTGCCATTGCTTATGACCTCACTCAGATTGTTCGCGAACCCACCCGTGTGCACGATACACCCGGTCAATATGCAAGCCTCCTAGACCTTTTTCTCTCAACTTCCCCTGAGCTATGTTCATATTCCGTTCATTCTCCTCTAGGATCCTCCGACCACTCCGTCGTATCAGTTAAGATAAAAACGAAATGTAAGAAGCCCCCAGACGTACCCCTCCACCGTACTGTATACCGATACTCTATGGCCGACTGGGATAGCTTCCGTACATTCATATCTGATTTACCTCTGCACTCCATGTTTAAAAAGGATGTGTCCTCTATAGTATAAGATCTGACCGAATGGTTAATTGCGGGCATAGACCAATTCATACCATCTAAAAAATTCCAACAAAAACCTAACAGCCAGCCATGGTTCTCCCCAGAATGTGCTGCTGTTATCGCGCACAGAAATCACTTTTTCCATAGCTACCAACGTAATAGATGCACTGAGACTAAAGCTGCTTTTAGGTCTGCCAGCAACCACTGTAAAAGAGTAATAAAAAATGCAAGAGAGCTATATGCCCAGTCTGTTAAATCCAAGGTAGCTGATCAGCGGCTTGGATCCCACCAGTTTTGGCAAATAACAAATAGGATCCTGAACAGAAGTGTGCGTTCTATCCCAACCATTATCAATGGACCAGAGGTCATCTCGTCAGCGTCAGACAAGGCCAAACTATTTGCAAAGAACTTTGCAGCTAATTCTACCCTATGCGACGAAGGCCATCAACTCCCCATATTTCCTCCTATAACACAGAACAAGCTAGGTAACATACAAATATCCATGCATGAGGTCGCCAAGCTAATAAAGAACCTAGATTCCAGTAAAGCAACTGGCCCTGATGGCATCCCAATTATAGTGTTAAAAAAGCTTCAACCAGAACTTGCTCCCATACTTACGAAACTATTTAAGCGCTGCCTTAAGGAGAAGTGCTTTCTGACTCCCTGGAAGACCTCATCAGTTTGCCCTGTATTTAAGAATTCAGGTGATAAGTCATCTCCCTCTCAATACAGACCAATAAGTCTCCTGTGTGTTATGAGTAAGTTGCTGGAATCCATATTAAATAGAGAAATAGTCAACCACCTCAGCAGGAATAACCTTCTTAGTGACACACAATATGGTTTCCGCTCTGCAAGATCTACCGCAGATGTGCTGACGGTTATATCCCACAGGATTAGTGAATCTCTTGACAAAGGCTTCCTTTCTAGGGCAATTGCTCTCGACATATCAAAGGCCTTCGACAAAAACAGCCTATCCTGCCTTGACAGAGTACAAAATAGACTTCGTGGCTTAGTGCGAGATGCCCTTTTCTCTACCCTGCAACCTCTCTCCCACAGAAGAGACGTTGCGAGCCTGTCCTTGTTTTATCGTTATTTCCATGGCAGATGCTCGTCTGAACTCCAATCTCTGGTCCCCCCTCGCCAATCTTTCACGAAAAACACCCGTCTAGCTGAATCCACTGTGAAAAATTTCCCCCACTCTATATCTGTGCCTAAATCAAAATGCAGATTCCATGAACAAAGCTTCTTTCTTAGAACTGCACGCCTGTGGAACTCTGTTCCGTCTGCCTGCTTCCCTCCGGACTACAACTTGGATGTCTTCAAGTCCAATGTTAACAAATTCCTAATGAACCGCCCCCTTAAGTAAACATTTCAGCAAATCTCCTCACTAACGTAATGTACTTGCAATAACCCTTATCCCTGAGTGGCTTCCGGGCCTTGATAAGTGGTGATCACTGTGTAAAAAAAAAAAAAAATAAAAGGAAAATTGCGAGCGAAAACAAAATAGGTAGGCAGGCTCGAACCCATACCGTAGAGGAGGAAAAGAAAGTGAAAAAAAAAAAAACGTGATGTGTTGGCTGGTTGGCCCATTGCCAAACCGGAAGTGACTTAGGCTTAAATTAAGGCTAGACAATCGAAAAGAGGCGATGATTTTCGAAAATATCGGCTAAAAAAGCGACGCCCTCCCCGTAGAAAAGTGCCTAGTTGAGGGTGAAGGAATTAATGGTTTTAGCCGATTTTTCGATATTTATCGTCCAAATGATTGAGCTTCAAAATGATATCATGCATGTAAAGTCGCATATGTTTGAAGCAGGAGCAAATCGAAGACTATAAGATCACAATAATGAATTTAAGGAATCAATAGAAAATTAAAATCAAATAATAAATAATTTTTAAAAATAAAATCGAAGGATAAATAATTTTTTAAATGAAATCGAATGATAAATAATTTTTTAAAATACAATCGAATGATAAAAAATTTTTAAAAAATAAAATCGAACGAGAAATAATTTTTAAAAATAAAATCGAACAATAAATATTTTTAAAAGTAAAATCGAACGATAAATAATTTTAGAAAATAAAATCGAAGGATAAATAATTTTTTAAATGAAATCGAATGATAAATAATTTTTTAAAATACAATCGAATGATAAAAAATTTTTAAAAAATAAAATCGAACGAGAAATAATTTTTAAGAATAAAATCGAACAATAAATATTTTTAAAAGTAAAATCGAACGATAAATAATTTTAGAAAATAAAATCGAACAATAAATATTTTTAAAAATAAAATCGAACGATAAATAATTTTTAAAAGAGAAATCGAACGATAAATAATTTTTAAAAGAGAAATCGTACGATAAATAATTTTTAAAAATAAAATCGAACGCTAAATAGTTTTTTCAAAATAAAATCGAACAATAAATAATTTTTCAAATTACAATCGAACGATAAATATTTTAAAAAATAAAATCGAACAATAAATAATTTTTAAAAATAAAATCGAACAGTAAATATTTTAAAAAATGAATGTGATGATAAATAATTTTTAAAATAACATCGAACTAAAAATAATTAAATATTAAAAAAAATGAAATTGAACGATTTCATTTTTTCATATTATTTTACCGTTCACTGGACAAAACAGGGGAGGATAGAGCGGTGGCCCTTGATATATCTAAGGCTTTTGACAGAGTATAGCACGATGGTCTTCTAAGGAAAATTAGATCATATGGTATCACTGGAAGAATACATAGTGTAATTTAATCCTTCTTAAGTTTGAGAAAAATCCAAGTTGTGCTCGATGGTCATACATGTAAACAATATTATATAAATGCGGGAGTACCTCAGGGGTCTATTCTTGGATCGCTATTATCCCTGATATTCATAAATGACCTCCCTGATAAAATTGTTTCGGAGATGGGTATATATGCTGATGACACCACTCTCTATAACAGTCATGAGGGGAAAACAAACGAACACATATCCAAGAAAATGGCAGAAACACTAGAGGATGACCTCCAATCTGTAGTGGAGTGGGGACAAAAATGGATGGTCATATTCAATGTTGCCAAGACTAAGCTTGTTTCCTTCAATAACTACAAGAAACCTTCACTACCACTAATAGCAAAGGCCAAGAACACATTACCTGAAAGTACTACCTTTAAACTCCTATGCCTAATGTTTACATGAACTCGAATAGATACCTTGAGAGCATTGCCAAGGCTGCTGCAAAGAAGGTGAGCTCTCTCTACCATGCTAGAAAATGGAGTACTGTTGTCATATTTAGGTTGGTGCATCTGCTGCTTGTGTCTCACTCCTGGACAGGGTTCAAAAAAGAGTCGCCAACTTGATAGGTCCTGAACTGTCATCTAGGCTTCAGCCTCTGTCCCATCGACAAAATGTTGCATCGCTCCGCCTGTTCTACAAATACTTTAATGGTGAATGCTCTGAAGAACTGCAAGCACTTGTACCTCCTCAACGTAACTACCCCCGACAAACCAAACAAGTCCCACCCCTTTACAGTAGAGATCCCTAGGTGTAAGGAAGCCTTTTACTCCAATAGTTTCTTCCCCAGAACTGCAAGTCTTTGCAACTCTCTTCCGGGATTCTGCTTTCCCAACAGTACTGATATGCAGAAGTTCAAGTGTAATGTTAACAAACATCTTGCTGCTCATCTCCCTTCATAATGCCCCTGCAAATTATGTCCCCGATAGTAGCCCCCTACTTTAAAGTGACACTGTGCCTTGTTTGTGGTGAAAATTGATTTTTTAAAAAAATTGATTGGAAAAATTAAAATCGAACAATAAATTATTTTTCAAAGTAAATCGAATAAATATTTATTAAAATGAAATTGAATGATAAAAAATTAGTTCATTACATATCCAATATTTTTTCATTTTTTTTATTTGGCAATTTATAACTACAATAAATTGCGGTTTCACTTAATACCTTAACTAGCAAATTCTAGCATTGCTACAAATATAATTTGCTGATTTCGTTATGTCCTCTGATGAGAAGAATAATAAGAATAGCATTCTTTGAAACTCTGCGGAATAAGGACTTTGTGAATTGTTTTCTTGGAGTATTCAATCGAACAATAAATTTTGACTGTAAAGTTCAACATACAGTTTTAATTTTCTTTCTCTTATATATATATATATATATATATATATATATATATATATATATATATATATATATAAATTTAAAAATCAAATTATAATTATAATTAAAAATCCGTTTCATAAGAAGGAACAATAACAAAATCAATTATCTGTACGATCGTTTCGGAAAACAATGCTTTTTATTGTGGTATACATCAAGTTATGTACAATAATTACATATAGTTTTTTTAATAAGCAAAGTCTCCTCGTCAGCAATTTTGAAGGGTTTTTTATTGAATTTAAAAGACACCATAAATAAACCTAGCATTAAAAGTAAGGCAGATGAATCTGAAAAAAATTGAAATAAAAGGTCTGGATTTAAAATTTATAAGAAAATTAATATGAGATAGAAATAAATTAAAAGGTAAATATCTCTACATATTTTTAAAGCAAATTTATTATGTAAATTCATATCTATATTTTTCTCTTCTTATTTTTAAATTTTAAATTATCAATCACATTACTTAATATATATATATATATATATATATATATATATATATATATATATATATATATACATATATAAATTATCAATCACATTACTAAATATTAAATTAGCTCTAGGATATTTACCTATCGAGCTTATTATATATCTAAATTACAACGAGCACTTTTTCTTTCCCTGTATTTTAATTAAACTAGTAATTTTATTATTACATTAAAATACACTTTGCTCTTTTGACTATTGTTCTAATCTCCTTTAAATATATATATATATATATATATATATATATATATATATATATATATATACCGCTTTGGTCTGAAACAGTATATCAGCCATTAAAGGGGCAAAAAGGGAGATATTCCCCTGTATTTGCAATCTTCAAGGTGTTCACCTCTAGATATATATATAAAAATTCGTCCACCTAGGTGATACTTTGCTCTTCTCACGCCTACGCATTTTGGCTGCTGTTAAGATGGGTATGTGAAACTGTTATCATCAAACATTGTCTAAACAACGACTATAAAGATGAGGATAACAGTTCGCAAATAAATAAATATACAAATAAATAGATAAATAAATGTTTCTGATTCATCTGACAATAGATCAAACAGTAATTACTACGGCTGGAGTGCTAAACATGCAGGTTTCGATTCTAGTAGTGGTTTCAAAGGTAGAAAATAAAAAATAAAATATGACTTGGTGCCATCAGCTAGAATCAAAGGATTTTCAAAACTAAATATAACTATTCCTCTGCCGTTCTTCTGGTGATCATCATCATCATCATCATCATCATCATCATCATCATCAACAACAACAACAACAGCAACTACTACTACTACTACTACTATGAAGATGAAGATAACAGTCCGCAACTAAATATGTAATGTTGTGACTTTTTGGGCTGTGATCATAGCATAGTATCTGTTAACAGTGGCAAGCAGGATCAAGGATCAAAATATTATTATTATTATTATTATTATTATTATTATTACTTGATTCGAGCGACGGGAGGGGGTCGTTGGATCAATCATTATGATTAGAAAAATAAACAATTAAATTTGGAAAAAATGATTGACATATAATATATTAATATCGCTAAAGGAATGTGAAAGTAAAAAAAATAGATGTAAACATGAGTTTTGGTTTGCATAAACAAATAACTAGATTGAGGTTACATCAGCTGTTGGTCTGAGACACGTGATGAGACACGTGATGAAATGTAGATTTGGGGAGATTCTAGGTAGTTGTTTGTTGGACATAAGAAGGAACGGATGTCTCAAAAAGGGGAGTTGGTCTCTCCATGGCGTGCGGGGGGGGGCAGCGTCATCTCAGGCAATCAAGATGTAAAAACGTGTAATCTCTGAAAATGCCAGCCAGATCAAGAAAATAAATGTTTGTAAATAATTCAGGCATGTGCTGTGTAATTTACATCCATCAATCGTTTCCTGTTAGAACTGTTGCATAAATTTTAAAATATACACACTAGACGATCGACTAAATGATACGACATATATACATGCACGCATTTACCCGTACATGAAGATGAGGATAAAATATAAAACCCAAGCATTCAATATGTACGTTGTTAAAGAACGTATTCATACACACAACGTAACATATCTTTACATCATCAACGTTCTGATCCACATCTGGCATCAATTGAAATGAACGGCTCTCCTCTTGGGGAGGCCTCATGTTTTGACAAGCTTCTGGGTTTGAACTTTACTCCTGATCTTAAATGGAACAAGTACATTAAATCCGCTGCCAAGGCCGCTGGAAAAATGGTGCGATCCTTCTATCGGTCCAGTAGATATCTCACTGCTGATGAAATTCTCTATCTATATTAAGGCCAAGTACGTTCGAGGATGGAGTACTGTTGCCACATCTGGGAAGGAGCTGCTAAAAAGGACTTATCCTGCCTTGATAGAGTTCAAAATAGACTTTGTAGCCTCATAGGAGATGTCCCTTTTCTCTTCCCTGCAACCTCTTTCTCACAGAAGAGATGTTGCGATTTTTTCTCTGATGTATCGTTATTTTCATGGCAAGTGCTCGGCTGAGCTTCAATCTATGTTCCCCCCTCTCCAAAGTTTCACAAGAAACATTCGTCTAACCAAAACCACTATCAATAATCCCCTCCCCAATCTTTATCTGTGCCTAAACCTAAACGTAGATTCAATAAACAAGGCTTCTTTCTTAGAACTGCATGTCTGTGGAATTGTCTTCCGTTTTCCTGCTTTCCAGCTGAATAAAATATGGTTGTCTTCAAGTCCAACGTAAACAAGTTCTTGATGAGCCCTTCCACTTGAGTTAACAAATTTACCGAATTTCCATTACTGACGATTACTATATTGTCAAATTGACTACTGGACACTCTTAACTCTTATCCTCGAGTGGTCTCTGGGTCTTGATAAATGGTGATGCTTATGTAAAAAAAAAAAAAATACGAAGTTTTGTTGTATTCATTTACGATAAATCGATTTAAAATGTTTGTAGAGCATTTATTATTTAGAGACAACAATTTGAAAAAGTGGCAAAGAAACAAATATATAACCAGTAAATGTTACCAAAAGCAAGATAAGTTATTTTTTGTCTTTATCTGCATAACTTTTGACAATAATAACGTATTTTTTTTTCATTGATTTTTTTCTCATTAATTAGTGAAAAGATACCAATAATAAAATTTCACAAAAAGAAAAAAAAATAAGACGTCTGGAAAGTTCCATAGATTTTTGTTGTTTCAGAAGTTTACATTTGTATTTATATTAATCGATTCGTTTCTGCTTTCATTTTTTTGTAATCTGAAACAATTGCTAATTGGAAAATAATTCAACTTTGAAAGGATCCACAAATAATCGTAATTGTACCTATTTACAATGCCTCCCCGCGGGACAGAGTTAGACACCAGGGTCGTTTTTTAACGTGGAGAAAAGGTACAAAAATAAAAATTGTCTCAGTCGTGAAGGATTTCTCCTCCACCGAAAGAGAACAAGAAATGAAGTGCAGCATCTGAAGAACAGATGGTATTTATTTGCTCCCCCACTGAGCAAATTAGGCACAAGGCCGATTTTTAATGTGAGGTTAAAACCAGCTCCCCTAAAAGTAGGCAAAAAGGGGGCACTCTGGTTACCAAAAATAATAATTGTCCCAGTATAGAGGGCCTCCCCTCCACCGACTGGTACAAATCACCTTAAGTGCAGCATCTGAAGAACAGATACTACACTTTGATCTTTGTATTTATTTGCTTCCCCACGTAGCAAATTAGGCACAAGGCCGTTTTTTAATGTGGAGATGGAGGGAAGGGGGGAGAGAAAGGGGGCACCAGCTCCCGAGAGGTGGGAAATGGGAGCTGGATTAGAAACTGTTGGTATGAAGGGTTGCCCCTTCAGTGACCAAGTTTAGATATGTGGGGTTACCTCCACATATGGTCTTTGCTAGTCATAGCTTTGTATTTATTTGCTTCCCCACTGAGCAAATTAGGCACAAGGCCGTTTTTTAATGTGGAGAGAGAGGGAGGGGGGAGGGAAAGGGGGATCCAGCTCCCGAAAGGTGGGAAATGGGAGCTGGTTAGTAACTGTGGTCGTAGGGTGATCCCTACCTTGACCAAGTTAAGATATGTGGGGTTACCCCCACATATGGTCTTTGCTAGTCATAGCTGGTCTTTGCTAGTCTTAGCTTTGCAGCATCTGTTGGAACAGATGGTATTTATTTGCTCCCCCACCGAGCAAATTAGGCACAAGGCCGATTTTTAATGTGAGGAGTGAAGGGAGGGGGAAGGGAAAAAGGGGACCAGCTCCCGAGAGGTGGGAAATGGGAGCTGGTTAAAGGTCAGGCATGTGGGGTTGCCCCCACATCTGGTCTTTGCTAGTCATAGCTAGTCATAGCTTGCAGTATCTGCCGGAACAGATGGTATTTATTTGCTCCCCCACTGAGCAAATTAGGCACAAGGCCGTTTTTAATGTGAGGTAAAAACCAGCTCCCCTAAAAGGGGTCACTCTGGTTACCAAAAATAATAATTGTCCCAGTATAGAGGGTTTCCCCTCCATTGACTGGTACAAATTATCTTAAGTGCAGCATCTGCCGGAACAGATACTACACTTTGATCTTGTCCCCCGTGCCGCCGAAGCAGGGGGGCTGTCTCTATATCTGCCGGAACAGATACTACAGTTTGATCTTGACCAAAACGGCCAAGAATAATCGTAATTGTAGTTCCAACAACAAACAAATAAATATACACAGGATTCCAATAAAAATAATACATATTTGAAAGGTTCTCAGCCACAGATCTGGAGTTAAACGCCGAGGCCTTTTTTTGAGGCCTAAGAAAAATCATTGTACCAAAAGGCATCAAATTATTAGAGAATTGCTGGAGACTCTGTTGCTGAATAAAGTCGTATTTCGCTTTTGTTTTTTTTTTACATGGTAGTCACCACTTATCAAGGCCCTGAGACCACTCGGGGATAAGGGATATTGCATGTACAGTAATCAATGGAGATTTGATAAAGTGTCTTACTTAAGGGGGTGGTTTATCAGGAATTTGTTTATGTTGGACTTGAAGACATCTAAGTTGTAGTCCGATGGGAAACAGGCAATGGAAGAGAGTTCCATACCCGCGCACTTCTAAGAAAGAAGCTTTGTTCATGGAATCTACGTTTTGATTTAGGCACAGATAAAGAGTAGGGAAAATTACTGACAGTAGTTTCAGCTAGACGGGTGTTTTTCGTAAAAGATTGGCAAGGGGGGACCAGACATTGGAGCTCAGATGAGCACTTGCCATGGAAATAACGATAAAACAAAAGCAGGCTCACAACGTCTCTTCTGTGGGAGAGAGGTTGCAGGGTAGAGAAAACGGCATCCTCCACTAAGCTAATGAGGTTTATTTTGTACTCTGTCAAGGCAGGATAGGCTGATTTTAGCAGCTCATGCCCAGATGTGGCATAAGTACTCCATCCTTGGACGTACTTGGCTTTTATATAGATAGAGAATTGCATCAGCAGTGAGATATCTTCTGGAGCAGTCGAAGGATCCTACCATTTTTCCAGCGACCTTGGCAACTGACTTGATGTGTTCCATTTCAGGTAAGGAGTACAGGTCAAACCCAGAAGCTTATCAAAACATGGGGCTTCCCCTAGACGATAGCCATCCATCTCAATTGATGCAAGATGGGGAACAGAGCGAGATGGATGATGGCGATAGTCTTTTAAGTCATGTTGAGATAAAAGGAATTTCTGATGAAAAAAATCTGCTTTCACATCTAGGCAGGAGTTGCTAGGAAGATCAGAGTTCAGAATAGACTTCGTAGCATGCATAGTAGGGCGATGCTCTTTTCTCTTCCCTGCAACCTCTTTCTCACAGAAAAGACATTGCGAGCCTGTCTATGTTTTATCGTTGTTTTCATAGCAAGTGCTCGTCTGAGCTCCAATTTATGGCCCCTCCCTCGCCAAACATTCATGAGAAACACTCGTTTGGCTGAAAACAGTAGTCTAAATTCTGAGGATTGTGATATTATTCGCTCCTGCACTAGAAAGATTTCTATGCAGACAAAAGAAACTATTTCACCACCGATTTTGATTGAACCGATGCTGGGCCACTCCCTGGATATCATAGTAATCTTCCAAATTCGTTGCCAAGGTTACTGGAAAAATGATAATCATTATATCGATACAGTAGATATCTACCAGCTGATGTAATTCTCTACCTATATAAGAACCAGGTACGTCAAAGGATGGAGTATTGCTGTCACATCTGGGCAGGAGCTGCTAGGAAGACCTTATCCTGCCTTGACAGAATTCAAAATAGATTTCGTAGCCTAGTGGGGATGCCCTTTTCTGTTCCCTGCAACCTCTTTCCCCACAGAAGAGACGTTGCGAGCCTGTCTCTGTTTTATTGTTATTTTCATGGCAAGTGCTTTTTTGAGCTTCAATTTATGGTCCCCACGCGCCAACCATTCATGAGAAACACTCGTCTAGCTGTAAACACTATCAATAATTTCCCGCACTCTTTATTTGCGCCTAAACCTAAACGTAGATTCCATGAACAAAGCCTCTTTCTTAGAACTGCACACCTGTGGAACTCTTTTTCGTTTACCTGCTTTCCAGCTGACTACAAGATGGCCGTATTCAAGTCCAATGTAAACAAGTTCTTAATGAGCCGTTCCCCTTAAGTAATCCAATTTTTCCAAATTTACACTCTAGCGATTACTATCATATTGTCCTTTTGGCCACTTGTACACTTTTTAACACTTGTCCTCGAGTGGCCTTTTCGTCTTGATAAGTGGTGATTCCCTGGTAGAAAAAAAAACTATAAAAACTAAGACGTTTATATTCGGATTTGTTTACTTTTGTTTATCTGTACTTTTGCGATTGTACCCACGTTTTAGCTAAACAGGCAAGTGTCTGAAGCTGAAATCAAAATATAATTCTTGCAGATTACGGCCCTGTCGGTGGGGCATTAGAATACGCCGACTGCCCCCCTGCAGAGGGTAAAAGTCCCTCAATGGGGGTCCTGGATATGACCTTTAACTATATCCAGTGGTGAGGCCCCAGCTTGTGGGCTTTAGGGAGTGTGGAGCCACCCTTTAATTACCATTGCTCCCAGGTCCACTTTGACCCGGAGTCGTAGTACCTGTTAGGGTCCCAATTATGGGTTAAATAGAAACCGACGTGAAAACAACAAATATATTCTATTAAAAAAAAAAAATCTTTGGATTCGGCATTAAATAACCCGAAAAGGGTTGATATGCCGTAAAACAAAAACAACCAACCAACCATGTCTTGTAGATTACGACATGGTTCTCTGCAAGTCTAATGTCAACAAATATTTGTCGATCCGCCATCTGAAATAATCAAATTCTGTCCATTTCCGTTTGTCGTTTTAAATCCTCTCATAAGATTGTTCATCATCTAAGTGACAGTTGCTTTTTGCCTTGGTAATTGGTGGCACATAAGTATAATAATGAGTCAACATGGATTTTTAGCGAAAACGAATTTTATTTCAAACTGAGGTGTGACAGATTGATTAGCGACTGACGGCTGGACAGACGAAGCATATTCATTAGGGCGCTTGGACACACCAAAAATTTGTCTCAAATTCTGAATCCCAATTTTTTTTTTTTTTGTTTGAGTAAAAAATTGAGAAAATCCGCTTTTCGCCGTCTGGGTTTGATGCTAAACGGTGAATCGGGTTTCGTTCAGAATTTTATGCCGACTTTCATTTCTTGTTCTGATTTATTTCTTATCTACTACAGAGTGGAACGATAAAAGTGTCGCCCAAATAAAATATTATTTATTTAAAAACTTTTATTGAAAAAATTAATTCAGGAAACTTGATTATGTAGTAGAGCTGACATCTATTCAATGTAAACGCCTTCAGCCTCAATCACTACCTTGATATGGGTCCGGAACTGGGAGCATGTATTTTCCACAAGCTTGGCGACTACTCAGTGAGAGGTTACGATCAGGGTGGCTTTGGTGTTGTGGGAGGTCATTTTGGTGATGTTCTCGGCATATGACCAAACAGAGTACTCCAATGAGTACAGGTTGAGGAAGGGGGGGGATAAGTGAGAAGAGCACAAAGTTGTAGCACTCCTTCTGAAGTCAAACCTGGGTTTCTTTTGACTTGTGGGCCGATGCCGAGTCATGCCGCCACTCCCAGGGTCTGCCAACGCCCACCTCATTGCACCAGGGGATCACCACACCCTTCAGCACATCCAGGTACACTTTGGTGTTGACTTTCAAGCCGACTTCGAAGATGTGAGGTGGCATAGTATGGCCCTCACTTGAAACCACACCAAAAACCATAACTGTTGTCGGAAACTTTGTTTTCATCACCCTGGGCAAATCCCTGAAGCGTTGAGCCATCCGGATTTGCATTTTGAGGGCGCTGGCAATGGTCCTGTTGTCATAACTTGGATCGGTAGAGAGCACGAGTTGTACAGCAATGCCTCTCTGATCTCGCTCGTTGAACATTGTGTCACTTTCAGACATGATAGAAGGTTTCTATTGCTCTTGGGATTCGTACACAACTGGCCAACTAGGAGATGGTCTGCAAAAAAAAAAACGTAGTGTGGTTTTCATCAAATGGAAATGGAATCATGTCGTCTTTTCAAGGGCGGCAATTTTATCATGCCACCCTGTATCTATTTATCAATCAATCAGTTGAGCAGGAAAGAAGCTTGGTTTTCGACGCATTAAAATTAACCAGACACGTTTTTCCCCATTGCACCAGCTTCAGAAGATCAGAAGAGAGAAAATTAGAAAGATCTTGGTCATATTTAAAAAAAATTTTTTTTAAAGTATTTAAGTGTTTTGTGGGGGGAGGGTATGCATGGTCGAGGTATTTTTATTTTTCATATCATTTGGCTTTAAAAGAAAAATAAGCAACGAAAACGTTCACGCCCATACAAAAAACAACAAAAAATGACCAAGATCTTTTAATTTTCTTATTTCTAATCCTAAGAACATTGTGCAATGAGGGAAAGGGTGGCTGGTTAATTTTAATGCATCGAAAAATCCAGCTTCTCTCCTTTCATCATAATCGCTCTGACCCCATCACACCAGAACTGAAATGAATAGCTCCCGTCTTGGTGAAACTCCATGTTTTGAAAAGCTTCTGAGGTTCTGGATATGACCTAAAACTATATCCGATGGTGAGGCCCCACCTTGCGGGCTTTGGGGAGTGTGGAAGCAGCTTTTAATTGTCATTGCTCCCAGGTCCACTCTGACCCGGAGTGGTAGTACCTGTTAGGGTCCCAACTATGGGTTCAATAGAAACCGACTTAAAAAACAAATATACTCTATTAAAAATCGTTCCTCAAAATCACTAGATTCGGGATTAAATAACATGAAAGGGTTGATATGCTGTTAAATAAAAACAAATAACCAACTAACAAGCGTCTGAGGCTGACCTTCACTCCTGATCTGAAATTGAACACATAGATCGAATCTGTTTTGGACAATATGGCATGAATTGAGCATCAGTTTTTGAGTGGCATAAGGGATTCAAGGAAGGCAGGGTGTGTGAGAGGGACGATGGAAGGTGTGGGAGGAGTAAGTAAGTCAGAACACCAAAGTTTTCCCTTTTCTCTACCCTGCAACCTCTCTCCCACAGAAGAGACGTTGCGAGCCTATCCTTGTTTTATCGTTATTTCCATGGCAGATGCTCGTCTGAACTCCAATCTCTGGTCCCCCCTCGCCAATCTTTCACGAAAAACACCCGTCTAGCTGAATCCACTGTCAAAAATTTCACCCACTCTTTATCTGTGCCTAAATCGAAACGTAGATTCCATGAACTAAGCTTATTTTTTAGAACTGCACGCCAGTGGAACTCTGTTCCGTCTGCCTGCTTCCCACCTGACTACAACTTGGATGTCTTCAAGTCCAACGTTAACAAATTCCTAATGAACCGCCCTCTTAAGTAAACACTTCATCAAATCTCCACACTAACGTAGTGTACTTGCAATAACCCTTACCCTGAGTGGCTTCCGGGCCTTGAAAAGTGGTGACCACCGTGTAAAAAAAAAAAATTGATTGGCCAAATAAAGATTTTCATGGGTCTCAATAGAAACAATAAGTGCACGGTTTGGTGTCGGTGTGGGAACTGTACACACAATTATTCATGAGATACTTAAGATGCGAAAGAATTGCAGCAAGGATGCTCAGAGAAGATCGGACGGAAAGTTTATACAGATGATAATAATGACCTCCCCGACAAAACTGCCTCTGAGATGGGTATACATGCTGATGACACCACACTCTATAACAGGCATGACAGGAAAAACAAAAGAAATGGCAAAAACACCAGAGGATGACCTCCAATCTGTAGTGGAATGGGGACATAAATGGATGGTCACATTCAATGCTGCCAAGACTAAACTTGTTTCCTTCAATAATTACAAGAAACCTTCTCTGACATGTGAAGGCAGGGAGTGTGAGAGGGATGATGGAAGGTGTGGGAGGAGGAATAGCCAGTGACTCCCTATCTGAGAGTACATCTTTCAAACTACTTGGCTTAACGTTCACAGGAAACATGAGTTGGAACAATTATATTGGAAACATTGCCAGGGCCGCTGCGAAAAAGATAGGCTCTTTCTACCGCGCTAGAAAACTACTGGCAACTGAAAGTATCCTGTACCTCTATAAGGCCACCATTCGCCCATGTATGAAGTATTGTTGTCATATTTGGGCTGGTGCATCTGCTACTAGTTTCTCGCTCCTAGACAAGGTTCAAAAGAGATCGTCAATCTGATAGGCCCTGAACTGTCATCTAAGCTTCAGCTTCTGTCACATCGACGAAACGTTGCATCCCTCTGCCTGTTCTACAAGTATTTTAATGGTGAATGCTCTGACGAACTGCAGACACTTGTGCCCCCACAACGTAGACACCCTCGATAAACCCGACAGGCAGCTAAATCCCACCCCCACACAGTAGAGATCCCTAGATGTAAAAGATCTTTCTACTCCAGTAGTTTCTTCCCTAGAACCGCTAGACTCTGAAATTCCATTTCAGCTCCCTGCTTCCCTAACTGTACTGACATGCAAAAGTTCAAGTGTAACGTGAAGCGACATCTTGCTGCCCAAATCCCAACATAGTGCCCTAGTAGTTGCTGCCCCTGATAGTAGCCCTCTACACCACAGTGGCAATGTGCCTTGTTTGGGGTGAAAATGTAATAAAAAAAAAAAAAAGAAAAGTCAATGAGTTGTGTGTTGTCGTTACATACGTTAATGTTTGCGTGAATGGAGAAAGGCCAGCAACACCGATCTGTAGATTCAGGTCAACTTGATTTCACTGGTTTATTGAAGAAAAATCTGGCTTTTTAGAGGGTTAGCTCCCAGGAAAGACCATTTCAAATAAATTCAGAAAGTTTTCTGATTGGTCCAAAATATAATTTGTTTTTATTCAGAACAGTGATGCGCAGACGACATGTGTACAAACGTGTTTATGCATTTGGATTTTGTACGTCGGTGTATTAAAGTATAAACTGCTATCTGCAGGCAATTCTTGGAAAGAAACTTTGTTCATGGAATTTACGTTACGATTTATGTACCGATAGAGAGTGGGAGAAATTGTTGACAGTGGTTGTTGCTAGACGAGTCATTGCTGTAAAACTTTCATAAGGAGAGGAGGTCATAGATTAAAGCTCAGTCGAGCACTTGCCATGAAAATAATGATAAAGCAGTGATTGGCTTGCAACGTCTCTTCTGTGGGAAAGAGGTTTCAGGGAAGAGAAAAGAGCATCACCAACTAGATTTCGAAGTAAGTTTTGAACTTTATCAAGGCAGGATAGTTGCTCTGAGCAGATACTGCCTAGATATGGCAGCAGTATTCCATTTTTGGATGTATCTGGCGTGCTTATGCATTTTTGGTACCGCATTGTTTTTAAATATTTTTTTTTAGGTTAAATTCAAGTTTCACAATATCTTCTTTGTTTCTTTATTGAATGGTTAGATGGAAGCACCGAGTAGTTACAGTTCCTCTCCACGATGTGATATGAAGTTATGTGAAACTTGGGCATGCCACTTGGACGTAAAGGGCTACCATTTGAGACTATGCTTAAGAAAGATCAAGATGTTGGTTTACATTACATTTAAACTTCACCATATCAGTACAGTGTGGGAAGCAGGTAGCAGGGAGGGAATTCCAAAGTCTAAGCACTCTAGGGAAGAAGCTATTAGAGTCGAATACTTTCCAACATTTAGGGATCTCAACAGAGAAGGGGTGTGATTTTGTTGCTAACTAGGTTTGTTTAGAGAGGGCACAAAGGTAAGTAGTTCATCAGAGCACCTTCCATTAAAATACTTGTAAAACAGGCACAGGGATGCAATATTGTGGCGATGGGACAGGAGTTGGAGACTAGTTGACAAAGTGGAACCTATCAGATTGCAGACCCTTTCCTGTGTTAGGTGTTAGCAGTTTTCTAGCATGATAGAGGGAGCTCACCTTCCTCGCAGCAGCCTTCGCAATGTCCTCAATATATTCATTCCAGCTCATATTTCCTGTGAATGGTTAGCTGAGGAGTTTAAAGAAAGAATTTTCAGGTAGGGAATTATTTGCGGTGGTTATCGGTGGTTGGAGGAGTTTCTTGCAATTGTTAAAGGAAAGCAGTTTAGTCTTACTAGCATTAAATGTTACTTTCCATTTACGTCCCCATTCCACGACGGTCTGGAGGTCATTTTCTAAGGATTCTGGCATTGTTATAGATTTATGTACACCCGCTATTCCCTCATGCATGTTACAGAGCGTTGTATCATCAGCAAATATACCTATCTCGGACATAATGTTATCAGGGAGGTCGTTTATGAATATCAGGAATAATAGTGGTTCCAGGATCGATTCCTGAGGTACTCCCCCATAAATGTTATGCTGCTTGGATGAACGCCCATCAATGACAACCTGGATGGTCCTATTGTCTAAGAAGGATATAATTATATTTACTATTCGTCCAGTTATACCGTATGATTTGATTTTCATTAGCATGCCAAATTTCATGCCAAACTTTGTTAAAGGCCTTGGATATATCAAGAGCTACAGCCTGGGCTTCACCTGCCTTATCCAGTGCCTGGTATATGTGCTCAGAGATGACTGTTTAAAATATCTGCAATAGAATGACATTGCCTAAATCCATACTGTTTGTCAGAAAGAAGATTATCCTTTGCAAGAAGATATCTCACTACTGATGCAATATTCTATCTATATAAAAGCCAAGTACGTCCAAGGATGGAGTACTGTTGCCATATCTGGGCAGGAGCTGCTAAAAACAGCCTACCCTGCCTTGACAGAGTACAAAATAGACTTCGTGGCTTAGTGGTGGATGCCCTTTTCTCTACCCTGCAACCTCTCTCCCACAGAAGAGACGTTGCGAGCCTATCCTTGTTTTATCGTTATTTCCATGGCAGGTGCTCGTCTAAACTCCAATCTCTGGTCCCCCTTCGCCAATCTTTCACGATAAACACCCGTCTAGCTGAATCCACTGTGAAAAATTTCCCCCACTCTATATCTGTGCCTAAATCAAAACGCGGATTCCATGAACAAAGCTTCTTTCTTAGAACTGCACGCCTGTAGAACTCTGTTCCGTCTGCCTGCTTCCCACCTGACTACAACTTGGATGTGTTCAAGTCCAACGTTAACAAATTCCTAATGAACCGCCCCCTTAAGTAAACACTTCATCAAATCTCCGCACTAATTTAATGTACTTGCAATAATCCTTATCCCTGAGTGGCTTCCGGGCTTTGATAAGCGGTGATCACTGTGTAAAAAAAAAGAAAAAAAAAGGTGGTGGACTTGTTCTTGATTGATTAGCATCTCACAGATTTTAGCGAAGAGAGGGAGGAGACTGAGAGGGCGATAATTTAGAGGGTCGGTTCTTTCACCAGAATTCTTGTACACTGGTACCACAGAGGCCATCTTCCAGTTATTAGGAAAGCAGGATTCAGCAAGGCATTTTTTTTTTTTTTTTACATAGACGTCACCACTTATCAAGGCCGATAGGCCACTCAAGGATAAGGGTTAAAGAGTGTAGAGTAGTCAAAAGGACAATATAGTAATCGATAGTAATGGAAGTTCGGTAAATTTGTAAACTTAAGTGGAACGGCTCATCAGAAACTTGTTCACGTTGGACTTGAAGACAACCATATTATAGAAAGCTGGAAAGCAGGAAAACGGAAGACAATTCCACAGGCGTGCAGTTCTAAGAAAGAAGCTTTGTTCATGGAATCTATGTTTAGGTTTAGGTACAGATAAAGAGTGGGGAAAATTATTGATAATGTTTTCAGCTAGTCTAGTGTTTCTTGTGAAAGTTTGGCGAGGGTGGACCATAGATTGAAGCTCAGTCGAACACTTTCCAATAAAATAACGATAAAGCAGAGACAAACTCGCAACATCTCTTCTGTGAGATAGAGGTTGCAGCGAAGAGAAAAGGACATCTCCCACCAGGCCCCGAAGTCTATTTTGAACTCTATCAAGGCAGGACAAGTCTTTTCTAGCAGCTCCTGTAGCTCATTTGTAGTAGAGTTTCGAAGGTACAGGGGCTCGGTCAGCTGAGCATTTCTTCTTGATTAGTGTAACAGGGATGAGATTAGGAGGTATCGGTACCAAAAGTGCACAAGTACCCGGCTCTTATACAGATAGAGGATCGCGTCGGGAGTGAGATAACTTCTGGAGCAGTAGAATGATGCAACCATTTTTCCGATGTGAAGTAGGTGAAATTTGGGCGTGTTCGACGGACAAGGCTTCTCATCACAATTCAAAGTCGCATCAGTAAAAAAAAAAAAAATGAATAATTAAAAAAGTAAGGGCGGCAAAGTATTAAAAATAAATCGACTTTTTTTAATATCTAATCTATTTGAATGTTTTGTTTCTATTTTTTTTTATAGAAGTGTTTTTTTTCTTGTTACCATAGTGACGTTAAAATCGCAATCTTTGACTTTAAACCAGATTCTGATTTCAGCAAATTTTGTCCAAACACGTTCGGGGGGGGGGGGAATATAACGGCTATTTGTATCGCAGCCCGAAGGCTAAATAGGCTTAAATATACTTCGATAAAAATTGGAAAACATCTATCTGTCTAGCTATCTAGCTAGCTAGCTATTTAGCTATTTAACAATCTATACAATCCGAGGTTAATATTTTCTAGAGGTAAAGTAACCAATGAAGTTTTAACGAGGTTAATACAAGAGTGCTCAATACCAAAGTCGGGTAAAATATACCCTTTATTTGTTTTTACATAAGCAGTAATGTGTTGCTACACATTCATGAGCATGTTTTGGTCAGCTATCTACCAGTAACTAGAGACCTCTTCAGGCAATACAGCTTATACGAAAGCAAAGTTAGTGCAAACTTTGCTTTCGTATAAGCTGCGAAATTGCACACTGTTCAATGAAAACGTTGGATGGCTTGCTCTAGTTGGGAGCTCACCATATTGAACAAGGACGACGCTTCCTATGCGTCCCCAACAGTCACTTAGTCCACTGGGAGAAAGCTCACATACCTCCCGCAGTGAAGTAATCCACAATATAGTGTAGTCTACATTGCACTGTAGAGAACCTACTGTTCTTTTCATCAAATTATTTTTATATAATGGCTTTAATAAAAAGTTTTAAATGCAAAAGTCAAGCATCATAGTTCAATTGTGCTCTAAACAGGACTGTGTCTCTGTCTTATCAAAGAACCTACTGTTGATTTTTTACGCTGGGTTCTTCTGTTTGTGTGGAAGTAAAACTTCTTAAATGCATTTGCGATGTTAGACTGTATGAGGGTTTTAGCTTTGGTCAAAATCGGACAGTTCCGTCTTCAATCGAATTTTTCGATTAACATTTTTGCTACTTAGCAGAGGTATTCCGGTAGAAAACATAAGAACATTTGCAGATGCATAAAGTGCATTCGTGTGAAGCTCACAGTATTAATGCCGGTGTCCCTCAGGGGTCCATCCTGGGCCCAACTCTTTTCCTGATCTACATTAATGATCTTCCAAATCACATCCTTACATCATTTGTAGACATTTATGCTGACGACACTACCATTTATGGTAGCACATCTAAGACAGTAAACGACCAAGTTCTCTCCAATTCTCTCTCCTCTGATCTTGAGCACGTAGTACAATGGGGTAAGGAGTGGCTGGTTACTTTTAATGCATCTAAAACCAAGTTTCTCTCTTTACATCATCAACATTCTGATCCACATCTGGCATCAATTGAAATGAATGGCTCTCGTCTTCAGGAGGCCTCAAGTTTTGACAAGCTTCTTGGCTTGACCATTACTCCTGATCTTATATGGAACACGTACATCAAATCTGTTGCCAAGGCCGCTGGAAAAATGGTGGTATCTTTCTATCGATCCGGTAGATATCTCACTGCTGATGCTATTCTCTATCTATATAAGAGCCAGGTACGTCCAAGGATGGAATACTGTTGCCACATCTGGGCAGGAGCTGCTAGAAAGGACTTGACCTGCCTTGATAGAGTTCAAAATAGACTTCGTAGCCTCGTAGGAGATGTCCTTTTCTCTTCCTTGCAACCTCTATCTCACAGAAGAGATGTTGCGAGTTTGTCTCTGATGTATCGTTATTTTCATGGAAAGTGTTCGACTGAGCTTCAATCTATGGTCCCCCCTTGCCAAACTTTCACAAGAAACACGCGTCTAGCTGTAAACACTATCAATAATTCCCCCCACTCTTTATCTGTGCCTAAACCTAAACGTAGATTCCATGAACAAAGCTTCTTTCTTAGAACTGCACGCCTGTGGAATTGTCTTCCGTTTTCCTGCTTTCCGGCTGACTACAATATGGTTGTGTTCAAGTCTAAAGTAAATAAGTTCTTGATGAGCCGTTCCATATAAGTTATCAAATTTACCAAATTTTCATTACTAACGATTACTATATTGTCCAATTTCTACTGTACACTCTTTAACCCTTATCCTTGAGTGGCCTCTTGGCCTTGATAATGTGGTGATGCCTATGTAAAAAAAACAAAAAAACTTCAAATATTCGGCTCAGCCTTTTCGTTTGGAATCTGCACACACACACACACACACACACACACACACACACACACACACACACACACACAAATATGTCTTCTATACGAAGGTCGTTCCAAAATCAAGGGTTCCTGAAAAAAAAAAACACATCGAAGAGCTACAAAGACGGGAGCAGTACCACTAAAACAAAATTCTCAATGCATTTTTTACCCATCTCTTTTGATGCCTCGTAAATGTCTGGAGCATGCTTCGACACTCACTTCTCTGTCGCTACTCTGAAATCGATGGACCCATCTTCTAATGACATCAATTAAACGTGTTATGGTTTGGTTTAGTTTGGTTGTTTTTGTTTTACCGCATATCAACCCTTTTCAGGTTATTTAATGCCGAATCCAAAGATCTTGAAGAACAATTTTTTTAATAGAATATATTTGTTGTTTTCAAGTCGGTTTCTATTCAACCCATAATTGGGATCCTAACAGGTACTACCACTCCAGGTCAGAGTGGACCTGGGAGCAATGGCAATTAAAGGGTGGCTCCACACTCCCAAAAGCTCGTAAGCTGGGGCCTCACCACAGGATATAGTTTAAGGTCATATCCAGGACCTAAACGTATTATATGTGATTCGTCTAGTGTATGTTTATATAACATTTATGATCGTCTTAAACGTTTTATGATCGGTGAGTGTCTAGTGTTCTCTATTGTGTGTCGATCTGGCTTAAATTTTGTATATACCTTTGTTATGATAAGGTGCAGCGAACTATGTATTAGGGTATTTGTTCGATGCGCAGTTAAGGATTAATAGAGATTAATTATCACATTCTTAGAGCTATTATTTATCTCCTCCCCACCGCATGAAGACGTGACACAAGATTGGAATGTTTAGGGTGTCAAGCCAGTGTCCTTAAAGGAGAGGTACTTTGTCTTATT
Source organism: Euprymna scolopes (assembly GCF_053919585.1). NCBI lineage: Eukaryota > Metazoa > Mollusca > Cephalopoda > Sepiida > Sepiolidae > Euprymna > Euprymna scolopes. The sequence continues at coordinate 92,634,671 of NC_136517.1, read as the reverse complement.
TAAGAATTAGATGCACAGGCCCGTTGGCAACACCCGGTCTCGGCGCTTTAGACGGCAATAAACTAGCTCGTCAACAAAGAGAGAAGGCAAGGCCTAGAAAGCTTGACCACCCAGGATCAATACCACAGATCCAAAGACACCGAAATGTCCCAGGTTCTGTCGCACAGATTGTCCAGATTGGAACTTCGACTGGCATGCGCCCGCTTATGCCACCGGACAGCAAATAAATGACATGAAAAACAGCGTTGACGCTTAGTCTTAATTTTATTATATAGCCGGTGTATGTATAACAACATTGTCCTTGTATATATAACGAGTCACCGTTAACTTATGAGTGTTAAACATTTTAATATGTGATTCGTCCAGTGTATATTTATGACAGTGCATGTAACATTTATGATCGTCTTAACTGTTTTATGATCTGTTATTGCCTAGTGTTCTCTATTGTGTGCTGATGTGTGTATGCATATAATAACAATTTATCTACAAGGTTTAAACAAGAAACGAACATCGTTATCGATGGGAACACTAGCAAAAGACACATTACCCTCAATCTTCCTTTCATGGGCCCTGAAATCAAAAGTACTTTTCTCCGAGGAGTGAAAACGCCAAAACCGGAATTATATATGGATATTTCATTTATTTCTGCTTGATTATTTTTCAGAGCTGGCATGCTTTGTAGAACACTACATTTTGCTACGTAACCCCGTTTTGATTTTCACGGGCACCAAAATCTAAAACCCCCGTCCGTCCGCTAACGCATTTCGTATCGAACTGATCTCTCTCGTAACAAAACTGTCGCGTCTCAAAATCTATCTTTTCAATTACGTCATCAATACACATAGCCTAAAGATTCTTGCTGGGGTTTTGTCACGTATCTTTGTTTATATTATTCTTAGTTTAAATTCCAACTATCAAATTAATATCAACTTGACATTCCTGATAACTATTTATGATCTTCCCAATCGTTGTCTAGTGTTCTCTACTATATGTCGATATGTACATACATATATTAACAGTTTATTGGTTGGAACACCAGCAAAAGACCATACCTCAAATCTCCCTTTCATGCGTCCTGAAATCAAAGAGCTTTTCTCCGAGAAATGAAAACACCAAGACCGGAAATATATATGAATATTTCATTTATTCTTGCTGTGTCCTGTTCAGAGTTGGCATGCTTTGTATACGACTATATCTTGCTAAGTCCTCTGGTTTTGACTTCCATGGGTGTCAAGGTCCATCGTTGCGTATCGAACTGATCTCCATCGTAACTTAAATTCTACGTGTCTCAAGTCTATTATGTGACAAGTACACGTAGCTTAAAGATCCTTGCCTGTTTTTTGCAACCTAACTTTGTTTATATTACCGTTAGATTTAATTCCATTTACCATGTTAGCACCAAGTTATTTTTATTATTCTAAACCATCTTTTAGCTGACAAAACTTTTTGGCTTGAATGATCATAGTAATCGTCGACCAGCAAACATCTGGCGTTGCCCGGTGATTGTCCAACAAACCATATACAACTTTATAGTGGCAATCTACTTGACTACACGAGAGTGAGAGAGTCTCGTACAGATGTGATACTATAAAGTGGCCCAGAGGTGGATTTGAGCCACTAAGTGCTGGAAAGGGGGGATAGACAAAGGAAATGGCGTAGAATAAACAAAGAAAATAGGAAATATTCTACAATCAACAGCAGGCCCGTCGACAATCCCCAGTCTGGGCGCCTCAGGCAGCAATAAGCTAGCTCGTCAACATAAAGAGAAGGCAAGGCCTAGAATCCCTCACCACTCAGGATCAATATCACAGTCCGACAGACCCAAAGCAACCGACGTGTCCCAGGTTCTGTCGGATAGATTGTCCAGGTCGGATAAGGGGGGATAAACAAAGGAATAGGAAATGGCGTAGAATAAACAAAGAAAATAGGAAATATTCTACAAACAATAACAATAGAAACCTACAGATAAAACAGGAAAGGGCAGCTTCCGATAGCCGGGGTGGATGGGCGACCTGTGATACCAACGTAGAGGGGACAGTCAGTTGACATCTAGATGCCCGTCGCGGCGGATGGAAGTTGGACATTTTAGAGTTGACAACTAGATGCGCTAGACGGTGGATGGGAGTTGATAACGACGACAGTTGGACAGTTAGAGTTGACTGTGAAACAGAGA
>NC_136517.1:92622498-92627498 GCF_053919585.1 Euprymna scolopes | reverse complement strand
ATTAGTTAACATCCATTTAGCTGTTCGCTTATCCATGACTGAGTATATTTAAAGAAATGTCAAGAAATGTCAACGAAATAATGAATAAACAGTTTTTTTTTTAAATAAAATTCTAATAGTAATATTTTATTTAAAAAAAAAAGTGCCACAGGACTTATAAGAACCTGAAGTCCTACCTAACTAATATTCTTGGTGAACCAAGTGCAAAAGAGATCCAGATAGATGCACTTAAAGGAAGAACGAGGATACTAAAAAAAACTCTCGGTTGGTTTTAATAAAAAGCAGGGCAATGTTGGCAGCTAGTTTGGCTGCTTCATACCCAGCGTTACAATCTTCAAAGGAAGAAAATGAAAAAATGAATGAGAAATCTTAACTATTTTTTACATGAGTTAGAACAAATGCATTGAAGACATTGCTCAGGCTACTGCAAAGAATGGTATATGTGTGTTTCTGTGTGTACTTTTGTGTGTCTGGTTAGTCGGAAGATTTTACGTTGAGGAGGGAGCACAAGTGCTACGAGTTTGTTATAGCGCATCCCATTAACGTACTTGTAAAACATAAATATATAACAATATTTTACAATGTTTTATAAAAAGCAGTTAATACTTAATCTTTTCAAAAAACTATTAGACTGAGCTAACTACATAGATAGTCCTAACTACTGCTGACGGGAAGGGTGTGCCCCCCCTTTCATTTTCAGAGAGGCAGAAATACGTGCAGGGCTGTCCGGAAGAGAAGAGTTTGAGAGAATAGGAAGCGCATTGTGGTTCCCCTTTTTCTTGTGTATCGCTCCGCGCGCGCCCAAATCATCTCCTGGCAGTGGTGGGGCACTACGACGACTAGTCGTACTAACAAAAATAGTACCACACTTGTCCACTTCCAATTTCTCTCTTTCTTTCTAGATCTTCGACTGACAACAACTCCCAGTGGAACATACCTGTCCCCCCTCCCTAACTTCTCTCTTGGAACTCTATAGAACTCACCTGGCCTTCGGGGTCGGAGTTCAACTAAGACATGCACACAAACAAGCCAACATGTCGGTTAAGGGTTAGGGTTAGGGTTACATGTCTATCCTTACACCCGGACTTTCTTTTTCGTCCTACAGTCCTGCCTCTAATCAGTCATGATGCGTGTTTCGACTACTACTACTGCCTAGTCTTTAATCTATGTCTCCACAACAACGAAGATAACAAATAAAGCTACTTTTAAATGTTAAAATTAGACTTCTTGTATTTCATTTCTACAGACCTTTACATTGAGGGGGTGGGATTTTGCGACTTATCAGGTTAGTCAGAAGATTTTTACATTAAGGGGGGCACAAGTGCTACGAGTTTGTCAGAGCACATTCCATTTACGGACTTGTAAAACAGGCATAGGGATGCAACCTGTTTTTTTTTTTTTTTTTTTTTTTTTACATAGGCATCATCACATTATCAAGGCCCAGAGGCCACTCAAGGATAAGGGTTAAAGAGTGTACAGTAGAAATTGGTCAATATAGTAATCATTAGTAATGAAAATTTGGTAAATTTAATAACTTATATGGAACGGCTCATCAAGAACTTATTTACTTTAGACTTGAACACAACCATATTGTAGTCAGCCGGAAAGCAGGAAAACGGAAGACAATTCCATAGGCGTGCAGTTCTAAGAAAGAAGCTTTGTTCATGGAATCTACGTTTAGGTTTAGGCACAGATAAAGAGTGGGGGAAATTATTGATAGTGTTTACAGCTAGACGAGTGTTTCTTGTGAAAGTTTGGCGAGGGGGGACCATAGATTGAAGCTCAGTCGAACACTTTCCATGAAAATAACGATACATCAGAGACAAACTCGCAACATCTCTTCTGTGAGATAGAGGTTGCAAGGAGGAGAAAAGGACAACCTGTTTTTTGGAATATGTCTAGAAGAAGAGAGTAGTAGTAGTAGATGAATTTATCTGACAACAATACTTCATGCGTGGACCAGTGGTGGCTTTGTAAGGATGCAGGATTGTTAAATAGGTTTCATTAAAAGTGAGTCTTAGAGATAGAGAGTCTTTTATTAAAAGCACAGTCTTAGAGTCTTATTGAGAGTTTGTTGTAAGAGGGAGATGTTGTTATAAAGGTTGTTCGTTTTATGAGAATGTCGTTGTTTCTGTTATGAAGAGATTGTTCGTGTTATGACAATTCATATATATATAAAAATATGTTCATTACTTAGAAGTTTTGATATGAGATGTAGATCCACATTGTGGATATGAGATGTGCATGTCATGACATTTTATAACACAGACATATAGACATATAATAACAATACAATTTACCTTTTTGTAGAATCACAACACAAGACAACGTTTTATAAAAACACATGATGGGTTTATTTCTTCACGACAGGCCGTGGTTTTCATCATCAAAAATTCAAAGCTTCATTCTAAGTTTCACAAGTGACCGTCTCGCTTCTAGACGTTTGAATCCTCAGACTCTCTTTGAGTTTCTCACTAACTAACTAACTCTCACTTCCTATATTGATAAATCCATGCATGTCCGGCCAACGTGACCACAATTCACGTGCCGTCAACATGCGCGACCTGCACGTTTCCGAACATTCTGATTTCCCATTTTTTCTTTGTTGTTTTCACAAAGGAATTCAACCTACATATCTAATTCATTCAACCCATATTTTATTAACCACATTCTTTCTAACAATGATAGTTTATTTATTATTTATTTCATCAGAATCAACAATTTACTGGACATTCCATTTAAACCTATTGTTCTTTAAAAGTTATGTCCAGGGTTCGATTCCTGCTTTCTCTCATTTTATTTTCATTTTAAGTAATCTCTCTATTTTTATACTTACATGAAAAGGGGACAGCCCTTATCATGTCACAGGATACTGTCATCGTAGTTTGAGCTCACCATTTTTTGCAGCAGCCTTGACAATATCTTCAATGCATTTGTTCCGATTCATGTTGCCTGTGAATGTTAAGCGTTTTATCAGTCATGAGTCTGGGTGGCGATAAAAATTGCTAAAAATTGTTAAAGGAAAGAAGCTTAGTCTTAGCAGCATTAAATGTTATCAGCCATTTACGTTCCAATTTAACAACAGATTGGAAGTCTCCATGGATAATCTTGTTACAACCGATACGTACAGTCTAAAATGTTTGGTTGTTTACATGTAATCACACAAAAATTGCAGCGTCTCTAGATCGCCATCTTGGAGCTTTGTCAATATATATCGCGGCCATCTTTGATATTTTTAAAATTGCTAGGTTTGCCAAATTGTAACGATCTTTTAAAATGTCTATCGCCTCAATCATTTTTTGCCCACCGATCTTTTCGCGAATCGTCTGTCGCTCAGACTTATATTTACCACGTCTTATTTTGAAAAAAGAAAATGAGAGCCTAATTCCCCCCATCATATTTCTACGTAATTTGTCCATTTCGGCAGTTTCTTTTCAATTCATTTTGTGTTGTACTTTCTTTTCTTTTCTTTCACTATTCGTAAGTCTATGTGTTGGTTGCTTCAACACAACAAGCTTGCAGTTTGAAAAGAAAACTCAAACAAAGACAAAAAAAACAAAAAACAAATATCGGTGATTAGAAAAAATATCGCTGACCTTGGGAAATATTGCTTTAAATTAAGAAAAGCTAAATTAAAAAAAACACACACACACGCATAAACGAACAAAAAATCACACAAAAACACACGCGCGCACAAACACACATACAAACACATACAGACGCAAGCAAAAACACACATATAAACACAAACACACATATACACTCAAACAGAAACACAAAAGACACATATGCACACAAATACAAACACACATATACACACACAAACGCAAACACACAAAAGCATACACACAACCACACGAAAACATACATAAATAAAAATACAATCATAAACGCAGACAAATACACGCACTAACACACAAAAACACAAAAACACACACACAAACACACAAAAACACACAAAAACACAAACAAACAAACCACATACAAGCAAATAACCACACACATAGACACAGACACACGCACAAACAAGCACACGTCCAAACACACATGCAAACACACACAAACGCACACAAACAAAAACACCACCCACAATTGCACACATATACATAAACATACAAACATACACACCAACACACTCGAGCACACACACAAACACACCCACAAAAACACACAAACATACACACACAAACACACACAAACATACAAACAAACACACACAAACAAACAAACAAACTAACAAAAAATACAGCAGAAACACGGAAACTTTAAGACGAATCCATTCAATCTACAATGGAATTTAAATTTCAATATTTAATATGACAAACCTGCATTGCAAATTCAAGCTAGAATAAAGGATAAGGTCTCTTATGGAAATTTTGCGGGTTTTTAGGTTTTAATTTGAAATAATTTTTTTTTTGTAAAAACGACAGCGGCCTGAACATCGCTCAGCATTTAGATTGACGGCTTGTTTATAAATTCGCATAAAGGCCAGTTCACTGTTGAAGGAGCAATATTTTTATACCAACATTTTTTTTATTTTAAATATTTAATTACAGACACTGTTGTTTCATGCACACACATACACACACACACACGCACACACACACACACACACACACATATATATATATATATATATATATATATATATATATATAGTTGAATGTAATATGTAGAAGGCAGTACGATTAATTCATATTTGTACGGTGATTACCTGGGTAAGCCGGTCTGATGGGATATCCGTGTTCTATGATATTTCGAGAAAGATCTCTTCATCCAATATTTATTTTACTTTGGTTCAAACGCGCTCTATAAGCAACAACAAAAAAACATCTGTACTGCTTTCTACCTATTATGAACACACACATATATATACACACAAACACACACATATATATACATATATAGATACAAACACACACACATATATATATACACACACAAACACACACACACATATATACACACATAAACACACACACACATATATACACACAAAC
>NC_136517.1:92587498-92619998 GCF_053919585.1 Euprymna scolopes | reverse complement strand
TCTCAAGCCTGTGTAAATACCGTGTGGACTAATTTTTGAATTAGCGCGTATGGATATTGTAAACAGTCCATGACTTTCGAGAATGTTGTAATCCCGACTATAAATGCCGTTTCGTGGAATAAAACCCAAATGATTTAGGGACTTTCTTGATTTGCTCAGGTGTGTGTGTGTATGTGTGTGTGTATGTGTGTGTGTGTGTTTGGGGGTAAAGTAAAGAATGAGCGAAATAATAACCTTGTTAAAATATGGAAAAAAAAAACGCAAAAACAAAACAAAAAAAAACAGCGAACAACCATCAAACCTGTTTAAAAAAGAAATCAGAAAAAGAAAAAGAAAAATAACAAAAAAAAAACAGAAAAAATTAGGAAAAAAAAAATGATGAACGTGTTCGGAAAAAAAAACACAGCGAAAAAAAAAAAGAAAAAAAATGGAATAAATAATAATTCGTTTCGATTAAGTCAATGGTGCGTTCCACCCAGTAGAAAGCATAGAAAGAAAAAGAACGTTAAAATTGCATTCCAGTTTTTTTAAGCAACTACAAAACGAAATGAAACGGAAATGATGTTTTAAATGTTAATTTTATAAAAAAAAGAAATGGAAAGAATCTTTTCTTTTTAGTGCAAAAATGTTGTGGAAAAAATGGTAATTAAACAATGTAAAAGTAAGTGTGGGATAAGAATGTTTGTGGGAATGTCACTATCGGTTAATTTCGTAGTGCGTTTCACTCAATCGGAAGCATAAAACGGAAAGGCACGATAAAATTTCATTCCAGATTTTTTTTTAGCAACTACAAAGTACAGAAAACCGAATCCAGCGTTCATTCGTAACTGTCCCTTGTGAACGATCACACAACGGTGTAAGTGGTGACGGGGGTAGGAGGAATTAATTAGAGAGAAAAGATTTTATCACTTTCATTGATTTTAACCGATTCAGCCGAAAAAATATAGGAATGTACGATTATCGATGGAGTGGAGAGGTAATATACCTATAACACGCCTCAGCTATTGTGCTGCAGTTTGTGCATATTACATTTTTTTTTATTACATTTTCACCCCAAACAAGGCGCATTGCCACTTTGGTGTAGGGGGCTACGATCAGGGGCAGCAACTACTGGGGCACTGTGTTGGGATTTGGGCAGCAAGATGTCGATTCACGTTGCACTTGAACTTCTGCATGTCAGTACAGTTGGGGAAGCAGGAACTTGGAATGGAATTCCAGAGTCTGGCGGTTCTGAGGAAGAAACTACTGGAGTAGAAAGATCTTTTACATCCAGGGATCTCTACTGTGTGGGGGTGGGATTTAGCTGCCTGTCGGGTTTGTTGAGGGTGTCTACGTCGTGGGGGCACAAGTGTCTGCAGTTCGTCAGAGCATTCACCATTAAAATACTTGTAGAAAAGGCAGAGTGATGCAACCTTTCGTCGATGGGACAGAGGCTGAAGCTTAGATGCCAGTTCAGGGCCTATCAGATTGGCGACTCTCTTTTGAACCTTGTCTAGGAGCGAGAGACTAGTAGCAGATGCACCAGCCCAAATGTGACACCAATACTCCATACATGGACGAATGGTGGCCTTATAGAGGTACAGGATACTTTCAGGTGTCAGTAGTTTTCTAACACGGTAGAGAGAGCCTACCTCTGTAGCAGCTGCCCTGGCAATGTTTTCAATATAATTGTTCCAACTCATGTTTCCTGTGAATGTTAGGCCAAGCAGTTTGAAATATGTACTCTCAGACAGGGAGTCACTGGCCATTGCTATTGGTGGCAGAGAAGGTTTCTTGTAATTATTGAAGGAAAGCACTTTAGTCTTAGCAGCATCGAATGTGACCATCCATTTATGTCCCCATTCCACTACAGATTGGAGGTCATTTCTTTAGATATGTGTTCATTTGTTTTCCTGTCATGCCTGTTATAGAGTGTGGTGTCATCAGCATATATACCCATCTCAGAGGCAGTTTTCATGAAATGTCTTGAGTTTCAATTCTATTAAGGTCAAAACCAGAGGGGAAAAATGAGTTCATTTTATACATACAGGGATAAAAGAGTCTATGATATTTGAATGAATCCATTTATAAATTTATGACCCCCGACTCTTTTATAACTTATTTTGGACAGAAAAGAAAACAATAACACGCAGCTCATCATCATCATCATCATCATCATCATCATCATCATCATGCAGGCCTTCATAGCTGAAGAAAAAAAAAAGGGAGAAACAGACCAAATATCAAGGTCTCATGTATGATATGAAAAGAAACTGGAATCTTAAGGGGATATCAATCATACCAGTTATTATAGGTGCCACAGGGCTTATGAAGAAGAACCTGAAGTCCTACCTAAATAATATTTCTGGTGAACCAAGTGCAAAAAAAAAGCAACACAATTGCACTTAAAGGAACAGCGAGTATACTAAAAAGAGCTCTCGGATGGTTTCAATAAAAAGCAGGACAAATTTGGCAACTGGTTTGGCTGCCCCATACCCGCATTACAATCTTCAAAGAAAGAAAATGAAAGAAGAAAAAAAAGATTATTAGTTAGGATCTCGGTGCTTTATCCTATGGTGTTGTAGCAGCCCAAAATAAATAAATAAAATAAAATAATTAAATAAAAAATAAAATAAAATAACTAAATACATAAATAAATACATAAATAAATACATAAATAAATACATAAATAAACCAATAAATAAAATAAATAAATTAAATACATCACATTATAAAAATATGTTTTTACTAAAAGCTTACGCCTACTTTGCTTGATGATGATATATATCGTCGAAATTAATTTGATTTAAAATATTTAAATAAATAAATGTTTCTTTCAACAGATTTGTGTTGTATAGGCGTCTTAAAATTACAAATTCTAATTCATTGAACAAATTTATTAACAAAAGTTTAAACACTTTATTTTGAGGAAAATCAGTTTCTTCTTCAAAAGTAAAAGAACGAATTATTTTTAGTAGAGTCTAAAATCAAATACAAAAAAAATAAAATAATAGATCAATTCATATCAGATTAAACTTGATAGCGCAGTGAAGCGTAATCGAACTTCCAGTTTAGTTAAAGGATACCAAAGTAATTTCCATTGTTTACAAATACGTAGGCGTAACTTGTCAAATTAAACGGTTTTGCCTCCAGAGATTTGGCTATAGTCAGAAGAAAGGAATGCGCTTTTTTCGGTATTAGAGCGAAATTCAGAAATCGAAAATGTGAATATGAAGTAAAACAATGTCGAAGTAATGAACATATCCAAAAATTACGAAATACGATGAGGTAGAAAGTTAATTATTGATGAAAATTTTTTACTAAATTGGCTGAAGATTTTCAGTTTTCAGGAAGATTTACATTATTGCGATTTGAACCATCCTGTTTTATTATTTTTAGCAAAGAAGGCCAAAGTAGGCAAAACAAAAGACAATCTCCACAAGTGGGGCCTAGACACCTCACCTTTATGTCCATGTGGAGAGGTACAAACGATGCACCACATTAGGGAAAACTGCCGATTTGGTCCTCATTGCTCAAACCAAGACCTTAAGGAGGCAAACAGCACCGCCATGCGATGAGTTAATTTCTATTGCGATAAGATATGAGATTTTTAGCAAAACTCAATTTTTGCTTATTTTCTTGGAAAATTACTTTCGTTACTAATTAATTTTCTACCTTGTCGTTTTTCGAAATTTTTAGATATGTTCATTATGGCGACATAACAATTAAGTTGATACAATCGAGTTATTTGAAATGCAATATTTTGATTATCGAATTTCGCTCTTATAATGAAACGGAAGACAAAAAGTAATTAAAAAACATAAATGAAAAAGAAATTAAGTTAATTATTGAAAAATATTAAAATTCATTTAAAAAGATTCGTTACATAACTTATTTAAAAAGAATTGTTACATAACTTATTTAAAAAGATTCGTTACATAACTTATTCAAAAAGATTCGTTACATAACTTATTTTTAAAAATTCGTTACATAACTTATTTAAAAAGATTCGTTACATAACTTATTAAAATATTCGTTACATAACGTATTTAAAAAAGATTCGTTACATAACTTATTTACAAACATTCGTTAGATAACTTATTTTAAAAGATTCGTTACATAACCTATTTAAAAACATTCGTTACATATCTTATTTAAACAATGTTACATAACTTAGTTAAAAGATTCGTTACCTAACTTATTTAAAAAGATTCGTTACATAACTTATTTACAAAGATTTGTTACATAACTTATTTACAAGATTCGTTACATAACTTATTTAAAAAATTCGTTACATAACTTATTTAAAAATATTCGTTACATAACTTATTTAAAAAAAAGATTCGTTACATAACTTATTTAAAAGATTCGTTACATAACGCTTATATTAACGAAAACAACAACAGTAATTCGCTTCGTGTTATTTTATTATCGGAATCTTTTGAGATGAGAAATTTGTATATTTTACTTATTTATTTATTTTTGGACTGTTATCCTCATCCTCATAATTGGTTGTTGTTTCACGACGTTTCGGCCAACTATTCCTCCGGCCTTCGTCAGGTGGTTAATTGTGACGGGATAGGAATGCTGAGTCTCTTAATTGCATCTTCAATAATTACTGCCTTCCATAGTTGTCGTTGTCTTCCCACATTTTGGCCAACTAATCCCCTGACCGGCTTTGAGTAAGATTGAAACCGCTATATTAAGACAATCCTTATTTGGAACCATAGAGACTCAACGCCTCTATCCACTGCGCCACAGGCTCTGAACAGGCGATCAAGGTTGAATATTTTTGTCTTATAAATCCAAGTTTTTTGTTCTTATCTGGTTTTCTATCGCCGAGTCTGTATTTGAATCCTTTTAGATGATTTATTTATTTATTTAATTTTTTTATTCATTTATTTATTTATTTATTTATGTTTTCATTTATTTATTTATATATTTATTTATTTATTATTTATTTATTTATTTATTTTTATTAATTTTTTTAATTATTTATTCATTTAATTTTTAATTTATTTATATATTCTATTAATTTGTTTATTATTTATTTTACTTTTTTACTTATTTATTTATTTATTCATTTTTTATTCATTTATTTATTTCATTTCTTTATCTATTTATTATTTACTTATTTATTTTATTATTTATTTATTTTTAATTATATTTATTTATTCATTTATTTAATTATTTATTTATTTTAAATTTATTTATTTTATTTATTTTATTTATTTATATTATTTGTTTGTTTATATATTTTATTTATTTGTTTATGTATTTTTAAATTTATTTATTTATTATTTTTTATGTATTTATTCTTTTGATTTATTGATTTATTATTTTTTATTTATTTATTTTTTATTTATTTATTCTTTATTTATTTATTTATTTTATTTTTTATTTGTTTATTTATTAATTAATTAACTTTTATTTATTTTATTTATTTTTTATTTATTTATTTTTTATTTATTTGTTTATTTTTTATTTATTTATTTTTTATTTATTTTTTATTTATATATCTTTTATTCATTTATTTTTTATTTATTTTATTTTATTTATTTATTATGTATTTATTATTTATTTTTATTTATTTTTTTAAATTTTTATTTATTTATTTATTTTTTAAATTTATTTTTAATTTATTCATGTTTTTATTTATTTATTTATCATTTATTCATATTTTTTATTTATTTATTTTCGGACTAGTATCCGCATCTTCATAGTTGTTGTTGGTTCATGATGTTTCGACCAACTATTCCTCTGGCCTTTGTCAAGTTGTTCACGCGACGGGATAGGAATGTTGAGTCTTCAACTGTATTTTTTTTTTTTTTTACATGGAAGTCACCACTTATCAAGACCCGGAAGCCACTCATGGATAAGGGTCATTGCATGTACACTAATCAATGGGATAGTATCGTAGTAATCATTAGTATTGGAGATTTGATAAAGTGTTCTATTTAAGGGGGCTGTTCATCAGGAATTTGTTTATGTTGGACTTGAAGACATCCAAGCTGTGTGCTCAGTAATTACTGCCTTCCATAGTTCTTGTCGTGCCATCACGTTTTGAAACGTCGTGAAACATCAAACCACCCCCACCCAACCACCACCACCACCACCACCACCACCACCACCACCACCACCACCACCACCACCACCAACACCACCAACACCACCACCAACAACAACAGCTATGAAAATAAATAAAATATACAATTCGTTTCGTATTAGTCACGTGAGGTTCCTAATTAGTATATTTAAAAAAGATATCATAGTTGGAGACAAAGTGGGCTTTATATATCTAGTGACACCATGCCACGAGAAATGGCTTATGATGGCGTGTAACGTCGAAACTAACTTGATTAACAATTTTAAATAACTAAATCGTATTTTTGTAACATTACCTGTATCCTTAGTCGCAAAGTAGACGAAGAATAAAAACGAACTTCAACTCGCTTTTTTTTACACCGGCAGTTATTTCCTCATTCTCCTGCCACGCGTGACTTCTCGTGACGACTGTTACGTCTCTCACGTGACCGTCTCCTCATAAATGCCCTCGAGCGTTATCCATGTCTTTAACGCCATCGTAATCTCAAACGTGATATTTTTCCTTTTTATAGTCTTCTTACCGTGACGTTATTTCGCTCACGGCTCGGTATTTGCATATAGTGCCATGTTACATTTTATTCTTAAAATTACAAATTTCAACTGATTGAAAAAAATGATTACAAAAAGCTTAGACACTTATCTATTTGATAAATCAGTTTTCTCATCACAAGTAAAGGAATGGATTAAAAAAAAAACATTTTTGAACGATTCAAAAATCATATTGTTAAAAAAAAATCAATTAATGATATGCAATGAAAATCGGATAATGCAACGAAGCAGAATTCAACTTCCGTCTTAGTTAAATGTTTAAAAATTAATTTCTTTTCTTTGCAAACTAGCAGTTCAGCCCGGCTTTGCTCGGGCCTTATGTATTGTTCATAACTTTATATATATATATATATATATATATATATATATATATATATATATATATATATATATATATATATATATATATAATGGGTGGAAGTCTCTCGAGAGCTCTTCCATTGGCCAGCATTTGGTTTACAACCCATGCTGTGCCGATAGATATAAAATAGAATGATTCGAGGTGCTACATAGAGCGGACTCCAAAAACCATTTAAAGATTTTTGAGTCCGTCTATTGCAGTGCGGAAACCTTTGTGCCGGCAGAAAGAAACATCTAACACATTGTGAATCTGTGAATCTTTTCTCCCGTTTTTTTTTTTTTTTTTCCTCGTTGTGCCATTATTTTAATCGTTTTTTAAACGTCAATAAACTTTATTTTAGTGTCCCCTTAATTTTTGGTACATTGAATAGTTCCCTATCAGAACTCTTTACTTTCGACATAGTATTATTACTTTTACGCTATCAATTTTCTCCTGAAGAGATGATAGCTGAAAGAGCTCTCGAGAGACTTCCGCCCATTATATTTAAAACTTTATTTAAATTCTGTACCTCTAAACATTTATATATATATATATATATATATATATATATATATATATATATATATATATATATATATATATATATATATATATATATATATATATTAAAAAGTTTGACTCATTTCCAGGCAACCTTCATCTAAAATTTCAAGAAACCCTCTCTACCACCAATAGCAATGGCCAACGACCCTTTATCTGAGAGTCCATCTTTCAAACTCCTTGGCCTAACGTTCACAGGAAAAATGAGTTGGAACAATTACATTGAAGGCATTGCCAGGGCCGCTGCAAGAAAGGTAGGCTCTCTCTACCGTGCTAGAAAACTACTATCACCCGAAAGTATCCTGTACCTCTATAAGGCCACCATTCGCCCATGTATGGAGTATTGCTGCCACATCTGGGCTGGTGCATCTGCTACTAGTCTCTCGCTCCTTGACAAGGTTCAAAAGAGAGTCGCAAATCTGATAGGCCCTGAACTGGCATCTAAGCTTCAGCCTCTGTCCCATCGACGAAATGTTGCATCCCTCTGCCTGTTCTACAAGTATTTTAGTGGTGAATGCTCTGATGAACTGCAATCACTTGTGCCCCCACGACGCGAGCACCCTCGACAAACCCGACAGGCTACTAGATCCCACCCCCACACTGTAGAGGTCCCTAGATGTAAAAGATCTTTTTACTCCAATAGTTTCTTCCCCAGAACCGCAAGACTCTGGAATTCCATTCCAGGTCCCTGCTTCCCCAACAGTACTGACGTGCAGAAGTTCAAGTGTAACGTGAACCGACACCTTGCTGCCCAAATCCCTACATAGTACCCCAGTAGTTGTTGCCCCTGATAGTAGCCCCCTACACCAAAGTGGCAATTTGCCTTGTTTGGGGTGAAAATGTAATAAAAAAAAAAAAAAAAAAAAAAAAAAGTCTTTAAATCCAAAATTGATGGAGTTTAGTAGAGTCGGCAACGGTATACTCTTTCAACTTTGACCTTTTAACAGCCAAATTTTTGCGCACAACCTTATTAAAAAGCGTGTCTGAATACCCTTTATGTAAAATTAAAATGTTTAGACCCAAAATTGGCTGAGACCGCAAACTTTAAACTTTGATTCCTTGAAAGCCAAAGTTTCGACCAAAAATCGATTAAAAAGCTCGCCCTGTGTCTGAATACACTTTATGTAAAATTTCAAATGTTTAGACCAAAAATTGTCTGAGTAATTTAGTCGAAACATCAGAGATCAATTTTTTAAAAACTTTGACCTCAATTTTGACCCCTTAACATTTATTGCTTTGGGCTCAAATCAATTCAAAAAGTTTGATCCATGTCTAAGAAACCTACATCTAAAATATCAAGTGTGTAAACTCAAAATTAGCGGAGAGGTTTGGTAGAGTTTCCAAAGGTCACATCGTTTGACTTCGACCCCTTTACAGACAAATTTCTGGCTAAACATCGTTTACAAGGATTTTCCCAAATCTCAATACCCCTTATGTCAAATCCCGAGTCTGTAGACTGAAAATTGACAGAGTAATTTGGTAAGGAAATGCACATACAGACAATTTCACTTATATATATATATATATATATATATTTGTAGTCATCGACATACAGTCCTGTTTCGTTGTATCACAACTCATCAGTGTCGCTTGACTAGCATCTCTCCCAAGCCAAGGATTGAACCTAGAACCGTCGTGTTGACAGTCGGCAGTTCTCCCACTCGATCATAGAAGCGACGCTCGTAAATAACTCGTCGGAATGTCTTTGAATAGACACCCGCCACCACTTTTATAGTGCTGAAATCTCCTGTTTGTAAACAAACAAACAACGAGCTTATATATATACATATATATATATATACATATATATACATATATATATATATATATATATATATATATATATATATATATATATATATATATAGAGAGAGAGAGAGAGAGAGAGAGGTGTACTTCAGGGGTATATCCTTGGACCTTTATCGTTCCTAATATTCATAAATGATCTCCCTGATAAGATTGTCTCTGGATGGTTATGACATCACGCCAGCACGCTTTATAACAGGCACGAGGGGAAAACAAATGAACACGTATCTAAGGAAATGGCAGAAACACTAGAGGATTACCTCCAATCCGTAGTGGAATGAGGGGCAAAAATGGATTGTCACATTCAATGCCGCTAAGACTAAGCTTGTTTTTTTCAAAAATTACAAGAAACCTTCTCAACCACCAAATACTATGGCTAAAGATATATTACCTGAAAGTACTTCTTTCAAACTCCTCGACTTAACGTTCACAGGAAACATGAGTTGAAACAGATACATTGACAGCATTGCCAGGGCCGCTGCGAGGAAGATGAGCTCTCTCTACTGTGCTAGGAAGTTGCGCCTGAAAGTATCCTGTACCTCTATAAGGCCACCATTCGCCCATGTATAGAGTATTGTTGTCACATTTGGGCTGGTGCATCTGCTACTAGTCTCTCACTACTGGACAGGGTTCAAAAGAGAGTCGCCGCCTGAACTATCATCCTGGCTTCCTGTCCCATCTCCGAAATGTTGCATCTCTCTATCTATTCTACAAGTATTTTAATGGTGGCTGCTCTGACGCATGTACCCTCTCGAGGTGAATACTCCCGACAAACCCGGCAAGCAGCAAAATCCCACCCCTACACAGTAGAGATCCTTAGATGTAAGAAGGCCTTCTACTCTAATAGTTTCTTCCCCAGAACTGCTAGATTTTTGAAATCCCTTCCGGTGCCTGCTTTCCCAACTGTACTGAAATGCAGAAGTTCAAAAGTTATGTGAACTGACATCTTGCTGCTTAACTCCCTACATAGTATTCCTGAAACTTATGGTCCCGATAGTACCCCCCCCCCTACATCAAAGTGGCACTGTGCTTTGTTTGGGGTGGAAATGGAATTAATATATATATATATATATATATATATATATATATACATATATATATATATTTAAATAAGGGAGTAGTCACCAACAATGTGTATTTTTAACATTATTTTATTATTCCGTGTCTTGTTTATTTCATTGAGAATTATATTTGGATCATTGTAATAATGTTTTTAAGTCGTTGAAATCGTTTTTACGCGCGTTTCAGACGTTCTGTGAAGCGTCCTCGTCAGAAATTATTTTCAAATGTGTTGGAGATGTAAAAATGGCGATTTTCGTAGTTCATTTGAAGTGTTTCCAAGGGGTGGAGGCTTGTAAGTGTTGATTATTCATTGGCATGTTCAATTTTTATTACTCTTTTATTGGGCTTATCGAGGCCGCTGACCTGGCTGTAGTCACTCTTACAAGCCTCCACCCCTTGGAAACATTCAAATGAACTACAAAAATTGCCATTTTTACATCGCCAACACATTTGAAAATAATTTCTGACGAGGACGCTTCACAGAACGTCTGAAACGCGTTAAAAACGATTTCAATGACTTAAAAACATTATTACAATGATCCAAACATAATTCTCAATGAAAAACCAAGACACGGAATAATAAAATAATGTTAATAAATACACATTCTTGGTGACTACTCCCTTATTTAAATATACATCTTTCTTTCGTTGGAATCTCTTAACGCATTTTATATATATATATATATATATATATATATATATATATATATATATATATATATATATATATATATATGTGTGTGTGTGTGTGTGTGTGTGTGTGTGTGTGTGATAAAAATAATGGAAATAGTATTCCCACGAAATAAAGAAAAAAAAACGAACAAACCAAGTTATGTGTTCATCAACGTTTCGTCCTCTTTTTCACAACGCTATGCCCCCCCCCACTTTTTTAAAATTATAAACACCTTTTTCCGTTTCTGAAATGGGACAGGGCTATATATTTCATTACATCCAAAAATATTTTTTCAAATATTTATACTGGTGTTTTCGTTTCGTAATATCATTCATCCAGAGGAAGTCTTCCGGGCCTTTATAAGTGGTGACCTCCATGTAAAAAAAAAAAAAAAAAAAAAAAACGTTTGGAATTCCACGCGTGTGAAATTTAAGGCTTTTCGATATTCTTGAATTAATTTTGGAATTCGTTTTGAGATGAGTAATTTGCATTATTTAATTTATTTCATTATTTGTGGACTATTACCCTCATCCCCTAGTTGTTGTTTTACGATGTTTCGGCTAAATATTTCTCTGGCACTCGTCAAGTTGTTAACTGCAACGGGATGAGGATATCGAATCCCCCAACTACATTCACAGCAATTACTGCCTTCCATAGTTGTTGTCGTCTCACTACGGTTTAGCCAACAAATCCTCTGGTCAGCTTTGAGTGGGGTTGAAACCGCTATCTTCAGGCAATGCTCACCTTTGGGGCTCGTGGTGCAGTGGATAGAGATGCGGATTATCTACGGTTTCAGGTGATCTTGGTATGAAGTGCCGCATCCTGCTGGAATGCCGTTCTTTATTTCAAAACATCTCTTGGCAACGTCGCATAGCGTATCCATGTAGCAAGTTTAGATAATTTAAAGAGTGTATACATTTTATTGGGACACCCTGTATATATATATATATATATATATATATATATATATATATATATATATAGAGAGAGAGAGAGAGAGAGAGAGAGAGGGAGATATATATATATATATAGAGAGAGAGAGAGATAAAAAGGAACAAACCGTATTATGTGTTCATCAACGTTTCGTCTTTATTTCGAGACATCCTTTGGATGAAATAAAGACGAAACGTTGATGAACACATAACTCGGTTTGTTCCTTTTTTTCATTTCTTTATATATGTGCGAGCGTGTGTGTGTGTGTGTGTGTGTGTGTGTGTGTGTGTGAAAGACAGAGAGAGAGAAAGAGAGAGAGAGAGAGAGATTTCCTTCCTTTTCTACCAGCGTTTAATCCGTCTGCTCGCGATTGTTGTGTGAATGTTGCCTCCACTACCAACGACCACACTCTACCCTAACCCTAACCCCGTCACCCACAGAAATGAAAGATCAACAATTAATAGAAGCAACAGATGATTAATGTTAGATAACCCCCAATTGGCCAGAAGCCATTCTCCTTCGACCCCAATTTTCCCCCGCATTACCTCCCCTGACTGTAGTGTGGCGCGTTTCTTCGTTATTACTGATTCATTTATTCAATTAAGAAAATAGGGGATACGGGGCGGAGAAATGTAAAGAATAGAGAGGGTCGAAACATAATTGCGGCAGTTAAGGAAACGAAATTCTGGATGCCCACAAGCGGTCATCTACGGCAGCAACAAATGTGAGATAAAAATGGTTTCGGAGGAGGCGGGGGGGGGGGGGTAAAACAAACAAAACAAAAATAAATAGAATAAAAAGATAAAAAGAATATATTTGTTGAAATCCTTTGGAGTATTTGCGTCGATTGTCTTCGATAAACGAGACAAATTCAATTATCTTCTTAACTAATAGGATTATCAGGAATTCGTCATCAATATTATAACAGATTCCCCTTCTTCACCTTCATCTTCTGTATCGCTTCATCCCCATCACCTTTCCCCCCCCTCTTTTCTAAGTTCATTCTTTATCATCGAATTCCTCACTTTTCCGTTTATAACTTACTGCTTCTGTTTCTTCATAACTTATTTTTTATTCTTATTCAAATTTCCTGCTTCCTTTTGTATAAAGTTTCCCTTTCTCCAAAGACTAGCATTTCATCTCGGCGTTGCCCGGGTGTTTGGAGGTGTGTGTTGAGCAAAAAAAAAAAAAAAAAGTGGTAGTAGGAAGGCAGGTTCGAACCCGTACCGCGAAGGAGGAAAAGAAGAGAAAAAAAACGTGGCGTCTTTACTGTTACAACCACCTGCAAACTGGAAGTGACGTAGGTTTAAATTAAGGCTAGACAATCGAAAAGAGGGAATGACTTTCGAAAATATCGACGAAAAAAGCGACCCCTACCTGGTGAAAAGTGCCCAGTTAAGGTTTTTAGCCAATTTTCGGTATTTGTCGTCTGAAGGGTCTGAGCTTCAAAACGATATTGATCTTGTGAAAATCCGTCGCCTCGGTCAAAAATATAAGGCACACATGCAAACATACATACATGCATTTATATATTAGTAGCTCAAATTTTCGACCCAAAACGATTAAAAAGCTTGCCCTATCTCTGAATACCATTTATGTAAAATTTCAAATGTTTAGATCAGAAATTGTCTGAGTAATTTTTTTAAAACTTTGACCCGTATTATGACCCTTAACTTTTATTGTTATTAAGTTAGATCCATGTCCAAGGAACCTACATCTAAAATTTCAATTGTTTATACCCAAAATTGGCGGAGGAGTTTAGTAGAGTTCCCCAAGGTCAGATCGTCGAACTTTGACCCATTAACAGCCGAATTTCTGGCCGAAAACGGATGACAAAGATTTTCCCAAATCTCAGTACACTGTATATCAAATTTCGAGTCTGTAAACTGAAAATTGACAGAGTTATTGCATAGGGAAATGTACACAGACAGACTCAGATACACACAGACAGACAGACACTTTCACTTTTATAGATATATAGATTATCTTGCTTCAAAGTTTGTTTTTTTCAAAATTATTTTTCCTTTCATTCTTAAAGTTTTTTCTTTTCTTTTGATTTTTCATCTTTTTTTTTAGTTTTTGTTTTACTTTTCTTTCAAAGTTCCCCCCTTTTTTTCTTCTTCAAAGTTTTTCCTTCTTTTTCTTAAAATGGTTCTTCTTCAAAGTTTTTCTTTTCTTATTTTTCTCATAATCCTCTTATTCGTTTCTTCTTGCAAGTTTTTTTTTTCGAATTATCTTTCTTTTTTGTCTATATTTCTTTTCCTTTTTCTAATCCTCTTCTTTCTTTCTTTTTTTATTTCCCTTCATCCTTTTTTCTACGTTCTTTTTCTTTCATATGATCTCATATTTGATATCTATTTTCTTCTTCTTCTTCTTCTTCTTCTTCTTCTTCTTATTATTATTATTATTATTATTATTATTATTATTATTAGTGATGAGACGATTTCAACATTTTCCCAATTCCGACAAAACTACTGATTTCGCACTAAATTCCCGATTCCGATACAATTACTGATTCCGATTCTTTATAACTTTCTAAATATTTTACTTATATAGTTGTATTTTTTCTCCGCTTACCGTAAAAACACAAATATTAAATGTGCAGAACGTAAAAATATACCTAGGGGGCGGGGGAAGCAATCTATCGATTTTAGTGTCACTGGTGATTTAAAATCAATAAATATTTATTATTTTATCATTATTATCAGAAATGAAAGATTTTGATTTAAACAAAATCAAATAAAAAAAGACAATTAAAAGAATCGTTTTTGGCATCGGAAAATCGCTACAAATTTTTTCCGATTCCGATACTGATTCCGATATCGACAAATATACCGATTTTTCCGATTCCCGATTCCGATTAATTGTTCCAACACTAATTATTATTATTATTATTATTATTATTATTATCATTACTATTATTACTAGCAGGGAGAGGGAGCAGCGTTACCCGGTCGTAAAATACGCTTAAATATGATATTTTAATTTGTCCAGGTTTCATATATATTATTATAGAGTCGTTATTTCAAAAGTAAAAAAAAAATTATATTTGAGTGCCATCCCTTAGAATCGAAACCGAAAGCAAAACTGTGACGTTACCACTGTACCAACCTAACCCGCACATGAACTGAATTAATAGAATTGATACTCTTTCCACAGTTCAACCATATTGAGTGCAAATGAACTTCAGTCTTTGCTTAATCCGTAGACATAGTTTCAATCATAAAATTATGTTTTGTTATGTTTTGATTTTGGTTTCGATTCTAGCTGATGGCACGCCAATCATATATTTTTTTTTAAAAAATCATAACTATATATTGGGTACAATATAATATGAAATAATTGACCCTGTAACAATGAATACGAAATCTACGCAAATTAAAATATCATATTTAAGCGTATTTTACGACCGGGCAACACCGGGTACTCTTGCTAGTTTAAAATATTTAGTCTTGGAGTTTGTTTTTTTTTTTCAATTTTTTGTATTACTTTAAAATTTATGAAATCTACGCATATATTTTGTGTGTGTGTGTGTGTGTGTGTGTGTGTGTGTGTGAGTGTGTGTGTGTGTGTGGTCACGAAGAGTCACCTATATGGTTGACTATTTAAAAAAAAACTGATTACATATAACAATAGAAGATGGATCAAGCTCTCGGGGGAATGAGCACAGCTTTTATAACTAAGCAGTCTCGCAAAGTAAAGGAAAATCTCGCGGCTCGTGTGCAAAATCTCGCTACTTGACTGCATAAAAGGAGGCCGTGGGGAGAACATGACAAGGATCCTATGAGTATGTTGTACGGGAATCCTTGTTGTTTTGTGTTACTGAGTCACTTTGCTGCCTTGCCTTTTTATTATTATTTCTTTTTCCTTTCTTTTTTTCTGCTTTATAGTAGGACAAAAGCAAGACGCATTTATAAAGAGCAGGTGTTAGTCTATGCAACTACTATGTCGCATTCTACGCACAATTTTTATACATCTGGGTAAGCTGAACTCCTGCTGTATGAGCCATATCACAATACTTAGGATGAAAAAAATATATGACGAGATCCCTGGCGACACCAGATGATCTTGCTTTTCAAATAGAGGAAGAGAAGAAGGGAAACAGATTTGGAATTATCTACATGTCAAAAGAGATGGTCTTGTTTTTCAAATAGAGGAAGAGAGGGCAGAAGAAAGGGGTGTTAATGTCTGATTGGGACAAAACAAATGTCTATGGGATCTTGTCAGAAAGAGAAAAACAAATAATAATTTGTTTTATCTTATTTGCTGTTATATATCTGTTAACAACGAAAAGATTGTTTTTTAAAACCCTGTTGAGCAATATGAAAGACAGCGTGGGGTGAGGGGTCGCCGCCAGGCATTGTTCGACCTGGGGTGACTAATCATGCCTAATTGGTAATAAGTAAAAACCTCAGTGCAGTTGGGGGTTGAGGTCTGGTAGAGATAAGCTCTAAGAGAAAAGAAAGAATAACCCCAGAAAGGTGGAAGGGGAATTTCTGATTTTATAAAAACGATTGTCTTTTTTAGAAATAGGGTATTTTTGCTGGCTGGCATCGAGGCGTCCACATCACTCTCACCCCGCCTGGGGGGGGGCGAAACCCGCACAAGAACTAAGTTGAAAAGCTCTTGTTCTTAGCTAAGAAATTAATTAGAGGAACTTAAGTTAAACAACCTACATCATGAAGCTTGGATCAAAGAACTCGACTATAAACATGTGTAAAACGATTTATGAATAATTATTTTGTTTCGTTATATAAAAATGTCCCAGAGTTTTTCCTTCTTTCTCGATTGTCGGTCTGAATAAAGATGCCGTTTATTTCAGGTATGCCCTGACGCCAGATGATGAAAGAGATAGACTGGAACCAGCACGAAGCCAGAGTGACGGCCGAAATCGACAATGTTGCCACACCGACAAAGGGTCATGCACATTTCGCGTGCCCTGAGCAGCAGAAGAGATATTTTCCAGTGACCAGTGAGAGTTTGGTCACCCTTGAGGGGTCCACCACTAGACAAGTAAGAATGTAGCCCTGCTGGGTTGCATCTATGGTCCTGTGAACTGGGAGCGACGAACACGGCCAGAAGTACATCACAAGTATGCTCCAGTGAACCAGGATAGCGACGGATGCGGCCCGGCCCTCGGACAAGAGAGGGTGTTACGGTTATAAATATCTAAGATGTGATCCCATTATCTGCCCGGAGACAAAACAGATAGTACACGCTGCTGAAAAGAACGTGGATTAATGTAGAAATATTGACACTACTTTATCAAGTGTGTATAATATTAGAGTGCAAACCAGAAATTCGTAAACGTCTTATAATTTTACGATTGAACTCTCTGGTTAAAGCACTTGGCCTTCAGGCCGGGATCAAAGTGTAGTATCTGTTCCGGCAGATGCTGCACTTAGGATGGTTTGTGCCAGTCAATGGAGGGGGGGCCCTCTATACTGGGACAATTATTATTTTTGGTAACCAGAGTGACCCCTTTTAGGGGAGCTGGTTTTTACCTCACATTAAAAACGGCCTTGTGCCTAATTTGCTCAGTGGGGGAGCAAATAAATACCATCTGTTCCGGTAGATGCTGCACTTAAGATAATTTGTACCAGTCAATGGAGGGGAAACCCTCTATACTGGGACAATTATTATTTTTGGTAACCAGAGTGCCCCCTTTTTGCCTACTTTTAGGGGAGCTGGTTTTTACCTCACATTAAAAACGGCCTTGTGCCTAATTTGCTCAGTGGGGGAGCAAATAAATACCATCTGTTCCGGCAGATGCTGCACTTAAGATAATTTGTACCAGTCAATGGAGGGGAAACCCTCTATACTGGGACAATTATTATTTTTGGTAACCAGAGTGCCCCCTTTTTGCCTACTTTTAGGGGAGCTGGTTTTTACCTCACATTCAAAACGGCCTTGTGCCTAATTTGCTCAGTGGGGGAGCAAATAAATACCATCTGTTCCGGCAGATGCTGCACTTAAGATAATTTGTACCAGTCAATGGAGGGGAAACCCTCTATACTGGGACAATTATTATTTTTGGTAATCAGAGTGCCCCCTTTTTGCCTACTTTTAGGGGAGCTGGTTTTTACCTCACATTAAAAACGGCCTTGTGCCTAATTTGCTCAGTGGGGGAGCAAATAAATACCATCTGTTCCGGCAGATGCTGCACTTAAGATAATTTGTACCAGTCAATGGAGGGGAAACCCTCTATACTGGGACAATTATTATTTTTGGTAACCAGAGTGCCCCCTTTTTGCCTACTTTTAGGGGAGCTGGTTTTTACCTCACATTAAAAACGGCCTTGTGCCTAATTTGCTCAGTGGGGGAGCAAATAAATACCATCTGTTCCGGCAGATACTGCACTTAAGATAATTTGTACCAGTCAATGGAGGGGAAACCCTCTATACTGGGACAATTATTATTTTTGGTAAC
The DNA here is from genome assembly GCF_053919585.1 of Euprymna scolopes. Taxonomy (NCBI): domain Eukaryota; kingdom Metazoa; phylum Mollusca; class Cephalopoda; order Sepiida; family Sepiolidae; genus Euprymna; species Euprymna scolopes. The sequence goes on along the minus strand of NC_136517.1, from coordinate 92,601,561 downwards.
CAGAGTGACCCCTTTTAGGGGAGCTGGTTTTTACCTCACATTAAAAACGGCCTTGTGCCTAATTTGCTCAGTGGGGGAGCAAATAAATACCATCTGTTCCGACAGATGCTGCAAGCTATGACTAGCTATGACTAGCAAAGACCAGATGTGGGGGCAACCCCACATGCCTGACCTTTAACCAGCTCCCATTTCCCACCTCTCGGGAGCTGGTCCCCTTTTTCCCTTCCCCCTCCCTTCACTCCTCACATTAAAAATCGGCCTTGTGCCTAATTTGCTCGGTGGGGGAGCAAATAAATACCATCTGTTCTTCAGATGCTGCACTTCAGTTTTTTGTTCTCTGTAGTGGAGGAGAAATCCTTCACGACTGAGACAATTTTTATTTTTGTTCCTTTTGTCCACGTTAAAAAACGACCCTGGTGTCTAACTCTGTCCCGTGGGGAGGCATTGTAAATAGGAACTCTCTGATTAAAACATGAGAAAAAAAAAAAAAAAAAAACATAACAAAAAAAAACGATGCATTTTGAAGGTGCTGGCAATGGTCCTGTTGTCATAACGGATTGGTAGAGAGCATGTGATCTCACTCGTTGAACATTGTGTCACTTTCAGACATGATAGAAGGCTCCTATCGCTCTTGAGATTTGTACACAACTGGCCAACTAGTAGATGGTCTGCAACAAAAAAAAAGAAAACCGGTTTTCATCAAACGGAAATGGAATCATGTCTTTTCTATGAACACAATTTTATCGTCCCATCTTATACATACAGCATCTAGTATTCCAAAATGTTCACCTATGGTCAAGACACCATTTGAATTAGAGAGACTTGCAACTCATTTTAGGACGCCCATACCGATAACCATTAACCCTACTGAAGATGCCATTAAAGAAATCCCTTTTAACAGAGAGATGAAATGTTCAGATTATTTATTTATTTATTTATTTTAGACAGTAGTCACCACTTATCACGACCCGGAAGCCACTCGATGATAAGGGTTATTGCGTGTACAGTAATCACTTGGATAATGTAGTAATCGTTAGTAATGGAGATTTGATAAAGTGTCTTAAGGGGGCGGTTTATCAGGAATTTGTTTGTGTTGGACTTGAAGACATCAAAGTTGTAGTCAGGTGGGAAACAAGCAAACGGAAGAGAGTTCCACAGGCGTGCACTTCTAAGAAAGAAGCTTTGTTCATGGAATCTACGTTTTGATTTAGGCACAGATAAAGAGTGGGGAAAACTATTGACAGTGGTTTCAGCTAGACGGGTGTTTCTCATGAAAGAGTGCATAAGTTCAGTCATCGTAACAATCTCTTATTACCGATTCGTGCGGAATAAAAATATTGAACGCATCTAGAAGACTTAACCTTAAAAAAAGAAATCTATTTCTAATTTTAACGGTTAGTTGTAGTTTATACAGCGCCCACTGACAAAAAAGTACTCCGCCAAATAGAATACTTGAATATTTGCAATTCAGTTTAGGTCACCCACGCCGATAACCATTCAGCCAACTCCGGATTTCCATAAATAAATCACTTGAACAGAGAGATGTTAATAACAGAATTTCTAACCTGCTGAGATCCAGCTAGATGCCGGAAAAAATTGCTTCCATCGAATCACCCAGTTTAATAATTCATGTTCCCCCTCCCCTGCTTCCCGGTTCCTTTAATTTACAATCATGCCAGAAATTTAAATGTAAAGCCAACAAATATATTGCTGTCTAGCACCCCGCCCAGATTGCTCCTAACGCTCCTCCTATCAAATCTTTCCTTAGATCACTTCCCATATTAATTCGTTTCCCTGCTTGCTACGTGTTTCCTTTTCCGAGCAATCATGCAAACACGTAAATGAAAAGTCAACAATTATCTTGCTGCCTGACACCCCAACCAGATTGCTCCTAACGCCCATCTTCAAAAATCTTTCCGCGGATCCATTGCTTTAATAATTCTTTTCTCTCTTTGCTCCATGTTTCCTCTACAGATCAATCATGCAAAAATTTATATGTAATGTCAACAAATATCGTACTGCCTGGGACCTTACAAGATTGCCTCTAACGCCCCTCCCACAAAGCTTACCTTGGATTACTTGCCTTAGTAATTCTTTTCCCTTCCTTCTCCATATTTCCATCACAGAATAATCATGCAGAAATTTAAATGTAATGTCAACAAATATCTTGTAAAGCACCCGATCAAGGTTACCCGCTAGCGCTATTCCCCCAGATCTTCACTGGAATCACCTGCCTTAGTAATTCTTTTCCCTACCTGTTCTATGTTTCCCTTATCGAGCAATCATGCAGAAATTTAAATGTAAAGTCAACAAACATCTTGCTACTTGGCTCCCCACAAATTGCTCGTGATGCCCCTCCCCAACACTTTTAATAATTTTTTTCTTTCATTGTCCCATTTTTCCTTTGCCGAACAATCATGCAGATTTTAAATGTAATGTAAACAAATCATGCAGATTTTAAATGTAATGTAAACAAATATATAGCACCCCAAATAATTGGCCATAACGCCCCTACTCTAGCAGTATCAGAATTTTTGTAGGAATTTTTGACACCCCTAACACGAAACTGCGAATACAATATAAAAATCTCGTAATTTCTCTGTTAAAAGTGGGTTATTTATTTTCTTTATGGATTATACTTCCAAAATAAACTATTACAGTTGTTTTAAAAGTAATAGAAATATTTTTTTTTTTTTTAACAGTAATGAATTTTCCGAACTCAATATTTTTCAATTTTTAAACTTTAAAAATCTATCAAAATTTTTCTATTGATTCTATTTTTACGATATTTTCAGGGTCAATGTGAAATTTTATGTTCTTTCCAATAAACCGAATATAATATTTTAGACAAACGTTTTTTTTTAAATTCACGCCCCCCCCCCTCCAAGTGTCACCCATTTTGAAATGTCTATTAAAAAGTAAATTATTAATTTATGTCGGGGAGTTTTATATATCACAAATTGAAGAGAAAAGGTCAATAAATAATATATTCAAATTTAAAACAAAAAAAAAAAAATCGCTTTCTTAGAAATTTACCTGTAAAGTCCGAAGTTTAAAACCTTATTTTATAAGAACACATTGTTTTTTTTGTCTTTTTTTTTGTCTTTTTTTTTTTAATGAAACCTTGGTCCTTGCTCCTTTAATTGAAAAAAATAATTAGGGCTTGAATTACATTTTTCGAGTAGTTATAAGCTTGGAAAGACAGGGGGTCGAATAATTCACGCCTCTCATTTTGAAATGTCTATTAAAAAGTAAATAATTAATTATGTCGGGGAGTTTTATATATCACAAATTGAAGAGAAAAGGTCAATAAATAATATATTCAAATTTAAAACAAAAAAAAATCGCTTTTTTAGAAATTTACCTGTAAAGTCCGAAGTTTAAAACCTTTAAAAAAAAAACAAAACACATTGTTTTTTTTGTTTTTTTTTTAATAAAACCTTGGTCCTTGCTCCTTTAATTGAAAAAAAAATTAGGGCTTGAATTACATTTTTCGAGGAGTTATAAGCTTGGAAAGATGGGGTGGAATTATTCACTATTTTCACGGAATTTCAGACACTGCTACCCCTACTCCCAAATCTTTCCATGAATCACTTACCTTAGTAATTCTATTCCCTCTCTACTCTGTGTATCCCCGATTTACAATAATGGTAACATTTAAATGTAATGTTAATAAACATCTTGCTACCTAGCTCTTTCCCCGGGCTGCTCCCACAAAAAAAGAATCTCACTCCTATCACAGCAGCCCTTTACGCTTCAGTGACAAGGATAGATTATTGAACAAGGAAAGATTGCAACTCAATTTACGAGATCCACGCGGCTAACCATTGAGCTAACTCCTGATTTTCGTAAAGAAATCGCTTTCGCGTAAAGTGCTAATAAAAATCTCCCGGTTCCGCCTTTGTAGTAGTGAGTCCGGTTTCAACGGAAGATGGAAAAAACATCTTCCAGCTGATGAAGATAGTTTCCGGTGACTGTCTGTAAATGTCTCCCCTCCAATTCTCTCAATTTACACAGCCGTGAGGTTCGTAGCGAAAGATTTCGCTTTGCTCGGGCGAGTTGAATTAATAACTGTTTTGTTCAGCGCTTATATTGCAAACATACAATAATAACTTGTATTGGGTTGGCAAAAAAGTTCGTTCGTTTTTCTTTTTCTTTTTAGAATGAAATTTTTATTATACTACGAGGTGTCTTCAATGAGTTTCCACACTTATTTGTATATGCTTTTAAAATAGTCGCAGACTTTTGAAAATTCAGTATGTTATCGCTATGGCTAACACAACAGCGTATTCTTTTCATTGTATATAGTGATGTGGTTCACGGTTGATTAACAGTGTCTATGTCGAATCAAAACAATGATAAGTCAAAACAATGATAAGAATATGCTGTTGTCATAGCCCTACTGAGACCTATATATATATATATATATATATATATATATATATATATATATATATATATATATATATATATATATATATATTACAAACAGGCGATTTGAGCACTATAAAAGTGGTGGCGGGTGTCTATTTAAATAGACATTCCGACGAGTTATTTACGGGCGTCGATTCCATGGTCGAGTGGGAGAACTGCCGACTGTCAACACGACGGTTCTAGGTCCAATCCTTGGCTTGGGAGAGATGCTAGTCTAGCGACACTGATGAGTTATGATACAACGAAATAGGACTGTATGTCGATGATTACAAATATATATATATATATATATATATATATATAGCTGAATGTGTGTGTGTGTGTGTGTGTGTGTGTGTGGTCACGAATAGGCTCCTATATGGTTGACTGTTTTAAAAAACGGATATCATATAATGATAGAAGATGTATCGAGACACAGGAATGGGTATGTTTGATCTGGCAGAACGGTGGTTCATTAAAATTGTGGGCTCTGCGTTCGCGCCTGGTCCCCAAAGCATGGAAATAAAAAAATTAAAAATTAAAAAAAAAACGTTTACAAGTGTTTTTGATATAGATGTACATAAGAATAATTTGATAAGTATGTTTTAACTTAAATAGGGATTGTATAATAAAATTGTGGGGTCTGCGTTCACGCCTGGCTTCCATAGAATGGAAATAGGCACATAATTTAATTAAGACTTTTCATATCTATCTGCGTAAGTATACTTTGATAATTATGTTTCAGTTTGAAGAAATATGGTATAATAAAATTATGAGGTGTTCGTTCGCACCTGACCTCCATAGAATGGAAATATGTCACAAAGTTTAACAAGGTTTTTTAATATAGATCCACAGAATATTATGATAAGCGTTTCAGTGTGATCAGGTATGGTATAATAAATTATGGGGTTTATCTATTTTATTTTTACTTTCATCATATTTTACTTTGGTTTTGATACCCCCAAATTCGAAGCTATCTCTTTACAACCCTTTCTTTTCATAACCTATCATACTTTCATAAATCAGAGTCCATTTTCTGTAGGCTGTTTTTGAACCCAGTCAACGACGGGTACTTTTTCTAATATATATATATATATATATATATATATATATATATATATATATTACAGGCTGACTCACTTAAAACTAGCCTGATCTATCTAATACTTCTCTTAACGACCAACTGACACCACAAGACAAAGTGCAATTTATTTTAACACTTGTGTTTTCACTAGGGCTAGGACAACAGCATATTCTTTTCATTGTTTGGACTCTCGGGTGTGTATCCCTGTATATCTTTTATATAGAGTGATGTGCTTCTCGGTTATTTAACTGTGCCTAACGATGTCGGATATATACTCGAGAGTCAAAACAATGATAAGAATATGCTGTTGTCATAGCTCTAGTTATTGTACATCTCATGAGATGATTAACCAATGTTTATGATTTCAGTTTCAAAGGAACAGTTACAGCAAGAATTGGAATACACCCTACTAAAGCCTGATTGTTACAGCTGGTGAATTTCAAAACTACAATCTGAGCGTGGGGACACTGTAGAAGAACGATATGCAATAAAAATCTGTTTAAAACTAAAAAAAAAAAAATGCCACAGAAACATATGGAATGCTTCAGACTGCTTTTGGACCATCTTTCATCAATCGAGCATAAGTTTTTGAGTGGCATAAGAGATTCAAGGAATGATGAGAGATGTGGGAGGAGTAAGGCAGTCAGAACACGAGTTGATTGGCCAAATAAAGAATTTCATGGATAAGGGCCGTCGTGATGCTAGTGTAGGAATTGTACACACAATTATTTACGAGGGACTGAATATGCGGAAGATTTGCATGAAAGCACCAGTCCACAATTCCATCCTTGTTATAGACTATTTGATCAAGTTCTTAACCCTCTTTATAATCCAGACCTTGGTTCCTGCGACTTTTAGTTATTCCCTAACCCCCAATCTTTGCCTTCGGGTCAAGATCAAAGTGTAGTATCTTTCTTCAGCTGTACACTTCAATTTCCTGTTCTCTGTCAGTGGAGGAGAAATCCTTCACGACTGAGTCAATTTTTATTTTTGTTCCTTTTCTCCACATTAAAAAAAACGACCCTGGTGTCTAACTCTGTCCCGTGGGGAGGCATTGTAAATAGGAACCCCCAACCTTAAGGAAAACCTTAGAGGTTGTCGTTATGAGACACTTGAAAAGCTGAAAGAGGTTGTAACGAGGGTCATTGACACGCTTACACAAGAGGACTTAAATGTGACCTTCCAGAAGTTGTTGGAACGGCACAACAAGTGCATTGCAACCAAAGGAGATTACTTTGAAGGCGACTAGAGTTTCATATGTGTACTATCAATAAAAGTGTTTCTACAAAAAAAGTGATCATTGTTCTCAATGCATATTTTCCGAGAATTCAATGACAGACTTATACATCTGATGCACTTTCATGACAGGGGTTGATTTCTTAGAATCCTATACCGTCAATATCTGTAACAAAGAGATAAAACTTCTAAATCATGAATATATAAGTATAATGATTATACCAATGCAATTTGCAATCCTGGCGGAATAAATATAAGAGGCATTACCTTAGGAACGCCAATCATATATATAAGTTTTTGATCTTAGTTAAAAAATCTAACCTAAAATCCTTCATTGGAAAACTATTCGCTCGTAAGTCAATGAATTTTTTGCAATCGTTGCAGTCATTTATTTCAATTCACGTGTCCTAATATTATTTTAGTATCATCAGTTGTTTACCGTGAATACCCGTTTTAGGGACTAAAAACAAACCGTTACATTAAATCATTGTCCCCCAGCAATGTGGATCACGCACCACCTCCCTTAAAACAAGAACAAAATAGCCCTTTTTTTAACTGTGTCATTCATCTTTACCCTCCCACGCCCAAGTTTATTCTATTTACACAACCGCTGTATTTTGTAGGGTTCGTATTTCGTAGGGTTCGGATAAATCTTTATACTACTGTTATATATATATATATATATATATATATATATATATATATATATATATATATATATATATTTATATATATATACGTACGTTTTATTTTTTTATTACAGTATCTTTTTGTTAAGTTACATTATTGTTTCAGCTACCCGGCCGTTTTTTTTTTGCCGTCTGTAGCTTCCTCAGACTTTTACAGAACTTAATTACCATTTCTACTATATATATATATATATATATATATATATATATATATATATATATATATATATATATATATATATATATATACATGAGTACGTCATTTAATCACATAAATTAATATAAGGAAGTATTATTTTATGCGTAAACTTTAAGTATTTACTTCAACAATGCTCATTACATAGCTAGGTAGTAAGTTATAAAAAATATATATGGCAATAAAGCTACACAGAGTATTCCGCGTTTCATCCACACTAAGATTCGAATCCTAGCGTGGATGAAACGCGGACGAATCCTAGCGTGGATGAAACGCGGAATATTCTGTGTAGCTTAATTGCCATATATTTTTTTTTACACAGTGATCACCACTTATCAAGGCCCGGAAACCACTCAGGGATAAGGGTTATTGCAAGTACATTACGTTAGTGCGGAGATTTGATGAAGTGTTTACTTAAGGGGACGGTTCATTAGGAATTTGTTAACGTTGGACTTGAACACATCCAAGTTGTAGTCCGGTGGGAAGCAGGCAGACGGAACAGAGTTCCACAGGCGTGCAGTTCTAAGAAAGAAGCTTTGTTCATGGAATCCGTGTTTTGATTTAGGCACAGATATAGAGTGGGGGAAATTTTTCACAGTGGATTCAGCCAGACGGGTGTTTTTCGTGAAAGATTGGCGAGGGGGGACCAGAGATTGGAGTTCAGACGAGCACCTGTCATGGAAATAACGATAAAACAAGGATAGGCTCACAACGTCTCTTCTGTCGGAGAGAGGTTGCAGGGTAGAGAAAAGGGCATCCCCCACTAAGCCACAAAGTCTATTTTGTACTCTGTCAAGGCAGGTAGGCTGTTTTTAGCAGCTCCTGCCCAGATATGGCAACAGTATTCCATCCTTGGACGTACTTGGCTTTTATATATATATATATTTTTATAACTTACTATCTATCTATCTATATATATATATATATATATATATATATATATATACTAATGGAGCGCGCCTGGCTTTGCCCGGGCGTAAAATACGCTTATATATATGTTAATTTGTCCAGATTTTATATTTATTCTTATAGTCGTGATTTCAAAAGTAAAAAAAAATATTTATGTGACTTCAGCTAGAATCGTAGAATTCAAAGCTGGTGACGTTACCACTGTACCAACGTGACACGCATATAAACTGACTAATAATATAAATTAAAAATAAACATTCTAACTGTAATCTCTGAGCGTATATACCATTCACTTGACAAAGCAGGGGAGGGTAGAGCGGTAGCTCTAGATACATCTAAGGCTTTTGACAGGGTATGGCATGAAGGTCTTCTCAGGAAAATCAGATCATACGGTATCACTGAAAGAATACTTAACATAATTAAATCCTTCTTAGATAAGAGAAAAATCCAGGTTCTCCTCGATGGTCGTACATCTAAACAATATGATATAAATGCAGGAGTTCCTCAGGGGTCTATCCTTGGACCTCCATTATTCCTAATATTCATAAATGACCTCCCTGACAAAATTGTCTGTGAGATAGGTATATATGCTGATGACACCACGCTCTATAAGAGACACAACAGGAAAACAAATGAACACATATCCAAGGAAATGGCAGAAACACTAGAGGATGACCTTCAATCTGTAGTGGCATGGGGACAAAAATGGATGGTCACATTCAATGCTGCAAAGACTACGCTTGTTTCCTTCAATAACTACAAGAAACCTTCTCTACCACCAATAGCAATGGCCAATGGCTCTATCTGAAAGCACATCTTTTAAGCTCCTCGGCCTAACGTCCACACGAAACATGAGTTGGAACAATTACGTTGAGAGCATTGCCAGGACCGCTGCTAAAAAGGTAGGTTCTCTCTACCGTGCTAGAAAACTACTAAAACCCGAAAGTATCATGTACCTCTACAAGGCCACCATTCGCCCATGTATGGAATATTGTTGTCATATTTTGGCCGGTGCAACTGCTACTAGTCTCTCACTCCTAGACAAGGTTCAAAAGAGAGTCGCCAACCTAATAGGTCCTGAACTGGCATCTAAGCTTCAGCCTCTGTCCAATCGACGACATGTAGGATACCTCTGCCTGTTCTACAAGTACTTTTATGGTGAATGTTCCGACGAAATGCAAACACTTGTATCCCCTCTACGTAAATACCCCCGACAAACCCGACAAGCAGCTAAATCCCACCCCTTCACAGTAGAGATCCCTAGATGTAAGAGAGCCTTCTACACCAGTAGTTTCTTCCCCAGAACCGCTAGACTTTGGAATTCCCTTCTGGGTTCCTGCTTCCCATACTGTACTGACATGCAGAAGTTCAAGTGTAACGTGAACCGACATCTTGCTGCCCAACTCCCCACATAGTACCCCGTGTCCTTAATATTAGTCCCCTACATCAAAATGGCAATATGCCTTGTTTGGGGCGAAAATGTAATAATGAAAAAAAAGAAACCTAATATGAATGTACAAAATGTTTAACGATTTTAAAAAAAAATTTTGTACCCACTTTTGACCTTTTAAAACAATTTTAAACGACCATAAAAACAGGGCCCGTAAAAAAATCTAGTCATTTTAGGCCCCTAGCGCCGCTCTGCGACTTTTCATTTAAGAGGAAATGGAGTTTGAAAATATGGAGACAGACTGACAGACCGACAGGTAGACGACAGACAGACATATAACCGTTTATATATTAGATAGAGTCGTAATTTCAAAAGTAAAGAAAAAAGAAAAGTAATTTAGCTGACATCAGCTAGAATTGAAACCAAAACTCATGCAATCATCAGTGCAGGAAGTGATAATTAATGTCAACAAGTCAAACCTTTTCTTTGCAGGTTCCCGTTCACTCACTCGGCCATCAAGAATTAACATTTACTTGCAAGTGAGTTAATTGGCACGATGGTCTTCTAAGGAAAATTAGATCATATGGAATCACTGGAAGAATTCATAATGTAATTAAATCCTTCTTAAGTAATAGAAAAATCAAAGTTGCCCTCGATGGTCGTACATCCAAACAATATGACATAAATGCGGGAGTACCTCAGGGGTCTATCCTTGGACCTCTATTATTCCTGATATTCATAAATGACCTCCCTGATAAAATTGTTTCGGAGATGGGTATATTTGCCGATGACACCACTCTCTATAACAGATATTAGGGGAAAACAAATGAACACATATCCAAGGAAATGGCAGAAACTCTAGAGGATGACCTCCAATCCATAGTGGAATGGGGACAAAAATGGTTGGTCACATTCAATGCTGCTAAGACTAAGCTTGTTTCCTTCAATAACTACAAGAAACCTTCTCTACCACCAATAGCAATGGCCAAGAACACATTGCCTGAAAGTACTTCTTTTAAACTCGGCCTAACGTTTACAGGGAATATGAACTGGAATAGATACATTGAGAGCATTGCCAAGGCTGCTGCAAGGAAGGTTGGCTCCCTCTACCGTGCTAGAAAACTACTTACGCCTGACAGTATCCTATACCTCTATAAGGCAACCATTCGCCCATGAATGGAGTACTGTTGTCACATCTGGGCTGGTGCATCTGCTGCTTGTCTCTCGCTCCTGGACAGGGTTCAAAAGAGAGTCGCCAACCTGATAGGTCCTGAACTGTCATCTAGGCTTCAGCCTCTGTCCCATCGACGAGATGTTGCATCCCTCTGCCTGTTCTACAAATACTGTAATGGTGAATGCTCTGACGAACTGCAAACACTTGTACCTCCCCGACGTAACTACCCCCGACAAACCCGACGAGCTACTAAGTCTCATCCCTTTACAGTAGAGATCCGTAGGTGCAAGAAAGCATTTTACTCCAATAGCTTCTTCCCCAGAACTGCGGGTCTTTGGAACTCCCTTCCGGGATTCTGCTTTTCCAACTGCACTGATATGCAGAAGTTCAAGTGTAATGTTAACAAACATCTTTCTACTCTTCTACCCTCATAATGACTCCGCTAATTAATTCCCTAATAGTAGCCCTCTGCTTTAAAGTGGCACTGTGCCTTGTTTGGGGTGAAAATTGAATTAAAAAAAAATACTTATGGAGTCATGTAAGTAAGCTTGTCATAATTCAGAAAGCGATGAAAGTATTCTAACAGACGGGGAGTCTGTGAATGATGCACGCAGCTAATTAGCGGTATAATTCTCAATTCACATATAGGGCCCACCTTTAAGTTTATATATATATATGTGTGTGTGTGTGCGCGCGCGCGCGCGCGTGTGTGTGTGTGTGTGTGTGTATTTTTCAATAAAGGCGAGAGAAATGACTCTGCTTCACTTTTGGTGATTTTTGAGACGTCCAGCTATTTAGTAGGATCGGGCCAGGACCAAAGTGTAGTATCTGTTCTACAGATACTGCACTTAAGGTAATTTGTCCCGGTCAATGGAAGGGAACCCCTCTGTACTGGAACAATTATTATGTTTGGTCCCAACCAGAATGCCTCCTTTTTGCCCTACTTTTAGGGGAGCTGGTTTACCCCCACATTAAAAACGACCTTGTGTCACATTTGCTTTTGTGGGGAAGCAAATAAATACCTAAAAGTGAGTGTTTTTCCCCGCGTATAAAAGTTTCGAAAAATATATCAGATCTGTTGTCATTGCCATGAAGGCAGCGCGAAGATCGCTACTGTGTGTGTGTGTGTGTGTGTGTGTGTGTGTGTGTGTGTGCGAGTTCCTTTTAAGTACCGAAACAGCTCAGCCAATCGTTTGCAAATTTCACACAAAGATAATTTATATGTCTGCCTTAGATGTGTTTTGTACAGAAATTCGTCCGATAAATATCAAAACTCGAAAAAAAAATCGATCCTAAATATTGTCTTTCTTTTTTATAGATAAAAAAGAATTTTTACAGGGGAAGATTTTAGGTTGCACCGGCAAGGGAAATAACAAAATTTGAACGAATAATTTATTTTTAGAAAAAAAAACACAAAAAAACGGGGTTTGTAGACATCTGGAAACATGGTTCAGTGGTAGAGCATTCGAATTCATATCGAGTGTTTAAGCCTGCGTGTACCTCACCAATTTATTTTAATTTTTTCTTATCAATGAATTCAAAGAAAATATAAGATCTGATAATATGATTCGTGGAACAAGAGATTGTGTTTCTAGTTGGATTTGGTAAAAAAAAAATGAATTTTAACTACTAATTGAGTGAGACAGGTACAATGACTTGGGTTCAAAACGTCTGCTTTGGTGTTTGTGAGATGTTGTCATTGGGTCCACCTGTTGTATTTAACTACCAGACCATCAAGCCAAGTGATAACTTAGTTGGACAGATAAATAAATAAATTGAACCTAGGAAGAGATATGGTCATTACTGAGGGAGAAGGTTCGGGACAAAAGAAAGAGAGAGGAGGAATAGAAATTAGAGAGGAAATTCAAAAGAAGAAAACGGAAAGGGAGTACAAATTAATACGATAAAAGAAGAGAGGGAGAGGAAAGGAAAAAGAGAAAGAATAAGTCCAAAAAGGTGGAAGGAGGAATTTCTGATTTGATAACAACGATTGACTTTTTGGAGTTAGAGTCCTTAGTCCTTTTTACTGACTGGCATTCGAGGCGTCCACATCGCTCTCACCCCGCCTGGGGATGGGGGAACCCTCATAAAAGCTAAGTTGAAAAGCTCTTGTTCTTAGCTGGGAAATTGATTAGTGGAACTTAAGTATGCAACCTGCATCATGAAGCTTGAATCAAAGAACTCGACTAAACAAGTGTAAAACGATTTATGAATAATTATTTTGTTTCGTTATATAAAAATGTCCCAGAGTTTTTCCTTCTTTCTCGATTGTCGGCCTGAATGAAGACGCAGTTTGTTTCAGGTATGCTCTGAAGCCAGATGATGAAAGAGATTGACTGGATCCAGCACGAAGCCAGAGTGATGACCGAAATCGACAATGTTGCCACACGGACTTAGGGTCATGCACATTTCGCGTGCCCTGAGCAGCAGAAGATATTTTCCAGTGACCAGTGAGGGGTCCACCACTAGACAAGTAAGAATTTAGTCCTGCTGGGTTGCATCTATGGTTCTGTGAGCTGGAGGCGACGAACACGGCCAGAAGTACATCACAAGTATGCTCCCGTGAACCAGGATAGTGACGGATGCGGCCCGGCCCTCGGACAGACGGAGAAGAGAGGTTAGGGTTATATTATATATTAACTAAAAGTGACTTTTCCAAGGCATTCATCGTCAAGCACAAATATCAGCTGACGTTATGTTGTAAACAAACACTAACGGAATTTGATGAACTACATTATTATTATTATTATTATTATTATTATTATTATTATTATTATTTTTTTTTTTTTTTTTTTTTTTAATTTATTTGTTTTTTTAATTTTTTTTTTTTTTATTTATTTATTTTTTTTTTTAATTAGTACACCGGGCAAATTATTCCACGTAATATATAATATTCAATACAGGATTTTTTTATAATAAAACTTACGCAATCTGCATAAATTAAAATATCATGTTTTTATTGTATTGTGCGA
>NC_136517.1:92427498-92582498 GCF_053919585.1 Euprymna scolopes | reverse complement strand
CGGCCTTGGCAACGGATTTAATGTATGTGTTCCATTTAAGTTCAGGAGTAAAGGTTAAGCCCAGAAGCTTGTCAAAACATGAAACCTCCCCAAGACGAGAGCCATTCATTTCATTTGATGTTAGATGGGGATCAGAGCGTTGATGATGTAAAGATAAAAACTTGGTTTTAGATGCATTAAAAGTAATAAGCCACCTTTTCCCCCATTGAACCACTTGCTCGAGATCAGAGGAGAGAGAATCAGAGAGAACTTGGTCGTTTACGGTCTTAGATGTGCTACCATAGATAGTAGTGTCATCAGCATAAATGTCTACGAATGATGTAAGGATGTGATTTGGAAAAATATATATACAAGGTGTTCCAAAATCGTTGACCCTGTTCTAAATGCCCATATCTCGGAAACTACTTGATGGATCTTAATGAAACTAAATACACTTTATGTTGAAGGTCATACGTTGATTAAATTTACAAAGAAAAGTACAAATATTTGTTGGGTTCTATGACAAACTTTCATAAATATTCAATATGATCGCCGCCTGTAACTCTGCACACGTAGAATTGGTATTCGCGCTTGTGCCAAACTCGCTATAGCATGTCTTTCTAGTGCAGCTATAAATCTCTGTTTAGTTCTTCGATGTTATTTGGAAGAGCGGGTACGAAGACTAGTGCTTTCACATAACTCCAGAGGAAAAAATCACACGGAGAAAGGTCGGGTGATCGTGGTGGCCATTTTAGAAGTAAATCATCTCGCTGGCAGAACCTCATTGAAAACCGCTTGGAGAGCATCCCACAACTCGCGGTACCTCTTGGAGAACATCCCACATGTGTGAGTATATATCAAAAAAGAAAGAAAGAACGTCATAAAATACCATAAAAAATCTTTACCAAATAGACCAAAAAGCCGCCTCCCCTCCAAAAGCACTAAACTCTGATTGGACCCCACAACACGCTGACCATTGGCGACAAAAGTCTGAGAGTGACATTTCTCTGAAAAACACCCTTAGCATCATTAGATGTAAAATGTTCTCCAGACTAACCATTCACTTAAAAAAAAAACCTTTATATAAAAATATATCTGAAGAGAGCTGTACAAAGCTTGAAACGCGTTATAAAAATATTTTTAAATAAAAAATGATAAAATGCTGAAAAACCCACAATTGTTGATGGCTACACTCTTTTAAATATATATATATATATATATATATATATATATATATATATATATATATATATATATATATAACTACTTAATTTACTCACATAAAATTAATATACAAAAGTATGGATTTATGCGTAAACTTTAAGTATTTACTTCAAAAGTGCTCAATACGTAGGTAGAGCTAATTAGTAATTTATAAAATATATATGGCGATTAAGCTACACTGAATATTCGGCGTTTCATCCACTCTAGAACTCTTCGGGCTTATGCGAGAATTCTGTGGTTGTTTATCTCAATAGAAGAGGAGCATATAAAAGCGATAAACAACCACTGAATTCGCGCATAAGCCTGAAGAGTTCTAGAGTGGATGAACCGCCGAATATTCAGTGTAGCTTAATCGCCATATATATTTTATAAATTACTATATATATATATATATATATATATATATATATATATATATATATATATATTTGAAGTACAAAATTTTATAATTAAAAAAAATGAAAAAGAGCTAACTAACCGGGTTTCGTCCCTCGGTTAACATAGTCAAATCGAGAAAAAAAAATTGTCATGAATATGGCCGGGGAGAAAAAATATTAAAAATCTACCTAAATAAATGGGGAAGAAATCACACAAAAATCACATTAAGTCCTTAAAGACTTATTTTATTTGCTTGCAAAGAGAGGGTCTCAAGAACTTAATAAAAATGGTTTCTAAGATTTTTTAATGGAAAGGCGTGTGCAACAAGCTTTCGATCGTGAACATGACGGCACTAAAGTTCGTAGCATAAGCACGGTTATTTATAAGGTGCTCGCAGATTGCAGACCTGTATGCATTATTCAGATGATATGTCTTGTTTTAAACTAAAATCCAATCTTTGCGATGTCCGCCCAACGTAGTGCGCACTACAACTACATTTAAATAAAGAAATAATAGAATTATTATGGTTGGGTGGGGAATCTTTGCGAATGGACAGCAACATATGTTTAGTTGAAAAACAATGCGTGGATTCGACGCAAAGTAACACCAGTGTACAGATAAAGAGATTTGTTTGGCATTCAGTCAACGGAGATGAAGGTAAACAGGATATCTATTGACTAAAGTTAAACTAGCATTTCAGCCCGGCGTTGCCCGAGTGTTTGGAGGTGTATGTTGAGCAAAAAAAAAAAAAAGCGGTCAATTTTTTAAACTTTGACCCCTATTATGGCCCTTAACATTTATTGTTTTGGACTCAAATCAAGGTATTAAGTTGATCCATGTCCAGGAACCTATATCTAAAATTTCAAGTGTTTATACCCAAAATTGTTCTCAAAGGTCAAATCGTTAAACTTTGATCCCTTAACAGCCAAATTTCTGGCCGAAAACGGATTACAACGATTTTCCCAAATCTCCATACCTTGTATATCAAATTTCGAGTCAGACAGAGTTATTGCGTAGGAAAATGTACAAAGACACACAGACACACAGACAAACACGTTCACTTTTATAGATATATAGATTGGAAACTTTCTTATTAATGTCAGATTAAACAATGTCTAAGGGATATTGATGAATTTAATTTCGTCATTCAGCTTGGCCTTCGAACAAATCATTAACGTCCTATGTGTTAGGGTCTTAATTAAAAAAAAAATTGATTTGTAGGACAAAGTAAGCCCCATCGTATATAGATGCCAGTAAATATTGGTTTACGATAGACGGAAAAAACATCTGCAGAAACCTTGGAAACAACAACACGGAAGAGCAGAATTAACTTCTTTGTATACTGTAAAATCAAGGGCTGGGTGAACGTTTTTAAGGGGCGTAAAATAAAAAAAGGGGGTCGTCAACGTAATGAAAGTAAAATTTTGTCTAATACAAAAAAAGACTGAGACTGGATTCTTGTTCAGTCCGATTCACCATAACTCATCTCAACTGAACTGAGAATGTTCGAATGCTGCTAAGAATCCAGTCGATTTTTTTTCCTATTGCAAGCTATTTCGGCTTTAAATATAAAGTTGATTCGGCCAAGATGAAAGTGGAGATTTTTTAATATACACATGCAAGTCGTACTTCGAAAATTGGTGAAAAGAACTTGTATGCATTAAAAAGTCGTGTTTCAATGCGGAATTTAAAATGAAACCCTGTTGTGCTGACAAGGAAAAACGGTGTTGTTTTTAAACGAAAGATTTATTTTAATGGAAGTACAATTCAAGTCGGATTTATTTTTTAAGAAAAAGTCGTCGCTTTTAAAAGAACTTAAAATACGAGTCGTTTTTCAATGCGGAATTTAAACTGAAATCCTATTGTGCTGAAAAGAAAAAAAGTTATTTTTAGACGTGAAAACGAGCCTACACAAAGGACCGACGGACGACACTGCTGCAGTGAGCTGAGGTTTTGTGTACTGTTTTTTTCTTTGCAACAACAGTTTGGTTTATGGAAACTAAATAATAGACATTCTTCGTGATAACGAGGGCTGTAACAACAGCATATTCTTTTCATTGTTTTGATGCTCAAATATATATCCGACACATTAAGACACAGTCAATCAACCGAGTACCACATCAGACTATATAAAATCATATAAGATATTAACGGATATATACTCAAGAGTCAAAACAATGAAAATAATATGCTGTTGTTACAGCCCTAGTGATAACCTACAAAAATATTAGCCAAAGCTGATCCCAATGGAGGACCCATGGTTACACCATATATCTGTCTGTACATGATAAAGCTAAATTCAACCGATTTAGTAACGGATTTCATAAATTGTACGAAAATATTTTCAGGCATTGGAGGAGTGGAAATTGTCTCCGATATAAGGCGTCAAGACATATATTAATAGGGGAATTAAACCGGTTCTCACTATATATATATATATATATATATATATATATATATATATATATATATATATATATATATATATATATATAGTGCCAGTAATGTCTACATCGGTGAGAAGAAGCGACAGTACTCTACTGTCTAGCTGAGCACTAGTCAGTTATATTCTTACCTTTGTAATTGTGATGTTTATACACTTCGTTTGTTAAACCAACCCCGACTTGATTTTCTTCTTTTACTATTGTGTTACGACACGACGGATTGGCGATGACGGAATCGAAACGATATCACTGCAGACAATCACCAAAAGTGATTGAAATACAAGGATTCGCGAGATTTTTACGGCAAAACAGCTGCGTTATTTCAAACAGATATTGTGACGTGTAAGAATTAACAGCAAATTAATTACTTCAATAGTAATGTGATGATGCTATGAAAAATAAAACTACAGACTTGCTGTCAAAATCATAAAGCGAGAGAACATGAATAATTTGTTCAATTATAAAAATAATTAAACAATTATTAAAATAATTGAACAAATTATTAAAATAATTGAACAATTATTAAAATAATTGAACAATTATTAAAATAATTGAACAAATTATTAAAATAATTGAATAATTATTTAAATAACTGAACAAATTATTAAAATAATTGAACAAATTATTAAAATAATTGAACAAATTATTAAAATAATTGAACAATTATTAAAATAATTGAACAATTATTAAAATAATTGAATAATTATTAAAATAATTGAACAAATTATTAAAATAATTGAACAAATTATTAAAATAATTGAACAAATTATTAAAATAATTGTTCAATTATTAAAATAATTTGTTCAATTATTAAAATAATTTGTTCAATTATTAAAATAATTGTTCAATTATTAAAATAATTGAACAATTATTAAAATAATGGGATACAAGTAAAGAGACTAGAAATATCAAAAGAACACATACATTTGCAAGAATGAGTATAATTTCGCATAATTTGGAAAAAGTAAAGGAATCTTTAATACAAAATAAACTATACCGTTCTAAAACAGGTCTAAGATACTTGTCAGCCATTTGACTAACTTGTGTTGAGAGGACCCTATCATTGATAATATGGGTCTCAACGACCCGCCCACTTTTATACAGATATGGTACTATCGCTTCCCCGGGAGTAAACAGGTCTAAGATATTTGTCAGTCATTTGGCTAACTTATGTTGAGAGGACCCTATCATTGATAATATGGGTCTCAACGCCCCCCCACTTTTATACAGATATGGTACTATCGCTTCCCCGGGGGAATAAACGATATTCACAGATAAGCACATGGAAATATAAAAAAAAAACGGGTCGAGTTTTCGGTGGCTATTATTTTTGGTTATGCCGTGGACTATTTTTAATGGTCAATCCTTCGTCTAAAGGCAACATTTATAACACTATCAGTCGGTCACTAGCGTATGACCGGCGTCACGTGTTACACTAAATGTCTTAGAAACGGTCTCATGAAGTTGTGAAGATGGGCCAGTCATTAGGGTCTGTGTATCAAGAAGAAAATCATACGTGAGATGTTGGATGTGGCTGTGTGGCTCATTCATTCTCTCAAGATCACCTCTTTTCCCGCAACACTACAGAAAAAGAATGCTCAAGGAATTCCATGTAGGACATCCAGGCATATCAAAATGAAAAGCTCTTTCGTTTTTTGGCCAACCATGAGTAGAAATATGTAAGAAAAAGTCATTAGCTATGAACGCTCCTCCGACTCAATTCAGATCGTAGGCAAAACCGACCCTGGTCGATAATTCACTTGGACTTTGCGGGACCGCTAGAGGGATTCTATTATTTCATTGTTGAAGACAGCCTAAGTGGCCGGAAGTACTAAAATACAAGAACCTTACATCCGAGGCAACTATTAACTTCCTACATGAATTATTCGCTAGGTTTGCGGTAGTAGACTGTATTGTCACAAACGATGGAACGCAATTCACGTCTACCGAATTTAAACATTTTTGTGAGGATCATCTAATCGAGCATATAACCATTCCACCATACCACCCGAGAAGTAACGGGCAAGCGGAGAGGTTCGTTGATGCATTCAAGAGAGCTCTGAAAAAAGCTAGTGGATAGTTGATAGGTCAATCCAACAGTTTTTACAGGTTTACAGGGTCACATCGAATGCAAACATCGAAATGTTGAAGACACCTGCTAAGGTCATGCTTGGACGCAAGGTTAAATTGATTTTCCACAAGTTGTTACCAAACCAGGATAGGCCAAACCTAAAAAAAAAAAACGATAAAAAAAAGTATAAAGTTGGCGAAAGAGTCTTCTACAAGATTCACAAGTCCAGAATTGTTGAAAAACAAATAGGGAAAATGGTCTATATGATTAAGGGACCAGATTTCGTGTACTAACCAAATTCGGAAAAGATACTCGAACAGTGAGGTGACCAGATCGCCCAAGTAGGACATCATGGACACAGCGTTTGATACTTTTCAGGTGCCCATACCAGAGACAGATCCGGAGAATAGGAGGTCCAAAGTTGATTAGGGTGAACTCAAAACAGAAACGTTATTAATCCCCAGACGGGATATTTTCCAAGGGGTGGGTGTTATACCGGCCTCTCTATGCATAAGGGAAATTACACTGGTTATCACGATATATATATATATATATATATATATATATATATATATATATATATATATATATATATATATATATATATAGTGCCAGTAATGTATACGCCGGTGAGAAGGAACGACACTACTCCACTGCCTAGTCAGTCATACCCGTATTCCTACCTTTGTACCTGTGATGTTAGTACACTTAGTTTGTTAAACCAACCTCGAATTGATTTTCTTCTTTTACTAATGTGTTACGACACAAGATCAAAGCAAGGAAAGTAGCCACCAGAGTAATAGAATTCTAACACCCTAACCGTATGAAACGGCACTTCCGCCCCCTCACCGTTACTCTGAAACTAGAAAACTAAAAACAAATGAACGAATCAAAAATAAAATAACGAAAGATAAAAAAAAAACAAGAGAAAAATAAAAATTAAAATTGAAAATAAAATTAACACTTGTTAAAAGGAAAATAAAGTCACCACCAATTATACAATTATACAACCATGAAACAACCTTAGAATATGGGAAATTTTAAATCAAGGACAATAAATAATCGTCAAGCTGAATGAATAACATAACACTTTCCAATTAATACCAGCTTAAACACTTGAGACATTCACAAAGCATACCCTAGATGAAAATCCCATCCAAATATTTTATAAAAACCAGCTTCAGTTCCAATCCTTTTTTCTGTTTGATGAAGTGTTGTCACTGAATTAAGACTCCACTAAATCATGTATGCACTTTTTTTTACATGGAGGTAAACACTTATCAAGGCCCGGAAGCCATTCAGGGATAAGGGTTATTGCCTGTACAGTAAGCAATGAGATAGTATTGTAGTAATCATTTGTATTGGAGATTTGATATAGTGCCTTACTTAAGGGTTTTTTTTTTCAGGAATTTGTTTATGTTGGATTTGAAGACATCCAAGTTGTAGTCACCTATGTAACCAATAATGTTATATATATATATATATATATATATATATATATATATATATATATATATATATATACTAGCAAAAGTACCCGTCGTTGACTGGGTTAAAAAACAGCCTTCAGAAAATGGACTCTGATTTATGAAAGTATAAGTTATGAAAAGAAAGGGTTGTAAAGCGATAGCTTCGAATTTGGGGGTATCAAAACCAAAGCAAAATATGATGAAAGTAAAAATAAAATAGATAAACCTCATAATTTATTATACCATACCTGTTCACACTGAAACACTTATCATAATATTCTGTGGATCTATATTAAAAAACCTTGTTAAACTTTGTGACATATTTCCATTCTATGGAGGTTAGGTGCAAATGAACACCCCATAATTTTATTATACCATATTTCTTCAAACTGAAACATAATTATCAAAGTATACTTACGCAGGTAGATATGAAAAGTCTTTATTAAAGTTTGTGCCTATTTCCATTCTATGGAACCCAAGCGCGAACGGAGACCCCACGATTTTATTATACAATCCCTATTTAAGTTAAAATATACTCATCAAAGTATTATTTTGTATAATTATATCAAAAACACTTGTAAACGTTCTTTTTTAATTTTAAAATATTTTATTTCCATACTTTGTGGACCAGGCGCGGACGCAGACCACACAATTTTACTGAACCACCGTTCTGCCAGATCAAACATACCCATTCTTGTGTATCGATACATCTTCTATCATAATATGTAATCAGTTTTTTAAAATAGTCAACCATATAGGAGCCTATTCGTGACCAGATACACCACACATTCAGCTTTATATTATATTATATATAGTATATATTATATTATAGTACAAAGGTACTTGGTGTGCCTGGCAGTGTTTTAAGCTTGGGGTTGGTATCAAAATGTTTCCAACAAGTATCAGCAACTGATATTCATATGTATTGTACGCATGCAAATGAAAAATGACCGGCCATTTTTCCAGGTCGTTGCTTAGCGACGATCCAGACCGACGCTGACAACGTTATTTATGTTATGGAATTGTTCATACTGCAACTACTATTACTACTACATAATTCACAGTGCACGTACAGACGCAAACACGCACACACGACCATTACAGCGTGTTTTCTCTTTCTTTCTTACTTTTTTTGTTTGACGATGTAACTTCTTAATGTTGTTCCGTTAATTGGAAAGGCGATTATTGATACAATTTACTTTCTTTAATCAAACATTAACAGACGGTAATACCACATTTACAGTATAAATACAACTTAATATTTTTTTGATATCTAAAATAGGTCTTCCATTTTTTTATTAACTTAACTTTAATGAACACTTTAAATGACATTTATTTATACGAATACAAATTCATTAACTTATTAAAAATTACTTTTTCTTAGACCAACTAATCAAAACAAAACAATCCTCATAACAATAAAACCACATTGCTTATACGATTACTTATGCACTGACGAACACTTATTTAAAATTTTCTCTTTTCTCATTTAATCTTCTCATAAATTTCGATTAAGATTTTTTTTTGAAAATTTATATGTTTACATATTTATTTTATATTACACTTCATAATAGGATTAAATCAACCCCCACCAAGGTCAGGTAATACTGCTAGTACATATACAGGGTGGCCGAAAAGTCCCAGGACACTATACATGTGTTTTTAATAAAACACAGTATTTTTTTAATGAAACACACAGAAAACATATATATTCAACAAAAAAAGAGAACTTTATTAGAAACAAAGCAGAAAACAACTAGAGTAATTTAGTGGTCCAGGGGATCAGTATGTTGGCCCTCGTTGTTCTTGCACAATTCCATTCGCCTCCAGATTCTTTGTGCCATTTTTTTTAGAGAATTCCTTGATACGCTAGCAAAAGCTGCAATAATCGCATGCTTTAGCTGATCAATGGTTTCGTATCTAATACCAGAAACTTGACCTTTAATTAAACCCCATGATGAGTTGTCTGGAGTGGTCAAGTCGGGGCTTCGTAGTGGCCAAGCAAAAGAATTTGATCCGCGCCCAATCCATCGATCAGGAAACTCTGCATTTAGCAGCGCTCTCACAGGAAGTGCATAATGTGCGGGTGCACCATCTTGCTGTAGCCATACACGATCCTTAATACCAAGTTCTATTAACTTGGGAATGAACCAGTTTCTAATCATGTTGGCATATGATTCCTGGTTGACATTGCCATCAAAGAAATAAGGACCAATCAACTGTTCAGATGTCAATGCAGACCAAATCATGACATGTGGAGGATTATTTTCAACTTCTTCTTTGTAAAAGGGGTTTTCTTTAGTCCCAGTGTCCTGGGACTTTTCGCCCACCCTGTATATATATATATATATATATATATATATATATATATATATATATATATATATATATATATATATATATAATTCACACACGGTAGTGTTTGAATATATGGCAAATTGGCAGTTTTAGTCATTTAGAACTGCTTTAAAGCTACACCGCCCACGCTGATAACTTCCGCAATATTTAAGTTATGCTTACCAATTTTTATATGTAGGTAGATGAGCTTCTCCGTGATTTTTTGAGATATAGTAAGATATCATAGTGTACTTATTCCAATTTTATTTACACAACTTAATCTAGGGTATGTTTTTCACAAGGTCTAATTTTATTTATGAAAAATGATGTTACTCAAATGTCCACCATTTTCATTTTTACACTCTTGTGCTCTCTGCAGGGCATTGTCCAGCACATCACTTAATGTTTCAGGGCTTATGACCCTAATTTTCTCCTCTATATTGTTTTTAAGTGCTTTTATTGTGGCTGGTTTGTTTGCGTATATCCGCTCTTTGAGGTAACCCCAAAGGAAGGAATATGCACATGTGAGATCTGGCGAGAGGGCTGGCTAACTTATCTCACAGACTTGAGAAATTATTCGGTTGCCGAATATGTCCTGGAGCAGATTTAATGTTTCTCGTGCCGTATGCGCCGTTGCACCGTCTTCCTGGAACCACATTGATCGAGAGACCCCGTTACACCGTTTCCTCCTTACTGATGTGGATGGATCCTCGGCCACACTCTCTGTTAATCTCTGACGATTCTCATCGCTTCTTGCCGTACAGGGTCTACCAGATTTAGGGAGGTCACATACAGACCCTTGCTCAAGAAATCCATAGCTTTTATTGCATTGGGAGTAGGGTAAATTTTTATTTCATTGGGAGTAGGGTAAATTCTTGTGTTAAAGTTTCGTCGAAATTCTCTTTGAGTTTCTGATATTGACTCAGTCAACCGAAAATACGACTCTAAGATAATACCCGCTCCTTGGTAGTGTAACGAGTCATGATGACCTTGGAAGGGTTACTCTAACTGATCTGAAAAAAAAGAAAAGAAAAATATAAAAAAATTAAGAAAGTTATGAATTTTTTTTTCTAACCATCAGCTTCTTTTGGGACACCCTGTATATATGTCATTCAAACATGTTTGAATGACATATATATTAACAGGTCGCCCTGTCGGAAAATACATATAAATATTACATTTAAATAAATACAGAAACTGATGCGATTATTATCTCGTTTCTAAACAATTCACTTCTTGTACGTAAAAAAATACTCGAACTGAGATCGAAACCAAAACCTAAAGACATTGAGGCAAGTACGCTAACAATTACGCCAACCTGACACAACCAATTACAAAGTGTTTTCAAAAAATAGTATTCTTAACATTAAGAAGCTTTCATGTTTCTCGACCGCGCATGTGCAGTTGTGAAACAGTTGGCGAACAGAAAAAACCCGATGACCCCCCCCCCCCCACAAGTAGAAATATGTATCAGCCCTTTTTCTTAGGTGAAGACCGATTAAAAAGTTTTCCACGTGTCTGAATATCCTGTATACCAAATTTCAAGTCTGGAGATCAAAAATTCGTTGAGTATATAGGTTGAGAAGTATCCTCACACACACAAACTTCTCACTCAAATATATATATATATATATATATATATATATATATATATATATATAAATTTAAAGGAGATTAGAATAATAGTCTAAAGAGCTAAGTGTATTTTAATGTAATAGTGAAATTACTAGTTTCATTAAAATACAGGAAATGCTCGTTGTAATTTAGATATATAATAAGCTCGATAGTTAAATGTCCTAGAGCTAATTCAATATTAAGTAATGTGATTTATAATTTAAAAGTTTTAAAATTTTTAAAAATTAAAAATCAAAATTTAATTAAATTAAAAATCAGTTTCATAAGAAGGAACAACAACAAAGTCAATTATCTGTACGATCGTTTCGGAAATCCGTGCTTTTTATTTGTGGTATACATGAAGTCACGTAGAATAATTATACATAGTTTTTTTGGTAAGCACGGTCTCCTCATCAGCAAATTTAGGAGGATTTCTATTGAATTGAAAAGACACCAAAAATAAACCTAGCATTAAAAGTAAGGCAGATGAATCTGAAAAATTGAAGTAAAAGGTTTGGATATAAAATTTATAAGAAAATTAATAAGGAAATTGGTATAGATTAGAGATAGAAATGAGTAGAAAAAATATATATATTTTTGAATTTACATAATAAATTTGATTTAAAAATATATATATATATAATTACCTTTTGGTTTTCATTTTTTTGAAATCAGGAACTGTATTTAAAGTAGTCATTTAGATGTTTGCTATAGCTTTTTATTTTATTGAATGATGAATTTTAAAAGGGCGACGCTCGTGCAGTAAATTGTTTCCGTTAGCGTATTTTGATTTAGAGACGCCACAGTTAATATCTATAGAGAGAGAGTTTTTTTTTTTTTTTTTTTTTTTTTTTTTTTTTTTTTGCAAGTTTTTAAGGGGAGATAATTGTCATGGCTTTATTTATTATTTGATTTACGAGTCTAAGGGCGGTAATTGGTTTAACTTAATTTATTAAAAAAAAAAAAAAAAAAAAAAAAAAAAATCTATTTTTACTAATGAGTAATTTTTAATGATTTAAGGTGGTTTATATTTATTAAATTTAAACCAACGTTTATGATTACACGATAGAAGCTCGTGTCTTGAATTTACTAGTTTGGTTGTGCTTTTTATATCTTCATATTTTAAAATTTTTACGGTTTCTTTTGTACATAATGTACAAAATTTATCTCCTGGTTTATATGATTTGCAAGTCTCAATTATTTGCCATTTTAAGTTGAAAGAAATATTGCTATTTTTTAGTTGCCAAATATAGTTGGATAGAGTAGTTTGGTTTGATAGAGAGTTATTTTTAAAAGAATGTTTGTGCGTTGAAATTCTATGTTTTATTGGGCCAGATGTGGAACCAATATATATTACCTCTTGATTATTATGATTATTTTCCGTTAGGTCTATTGTTGGATTATAATGTGGTGGGTTGGTTAATAATTGATCGGTAGATTGATTTAAGTTGGTGTTATTATTTAATTCGGTAGTTGAGTTATGGCTGTTGATAGGTTCTTGTATATTTGGAGTTTTTGATACTGTGCAGCTATAGATAACATTTTTAATTTTACATGAGCCTTGTAGGGGACATTTATTTTTTCTTCTACAGTTACAGTCCGATGTATTTTGTATAGTTGCATTTTGTAGTTTATTAATTTTATTATTATTAGAGCTAATTATTTTCTGATGAAGGTTAGGCATAGTAGAGTAAGAGACTTTAATTGTGTTCTTATTGAAAATCTTATTATATCTATGGGGGCTTTAAAGTTCTTATCTAATATTTTAAAAAATTCTCTAGCTATGTTTGTTTCTAGGTTTTTGGAATACGGGGGGTTGAACCATAGGATCTCCTTGTGTCTATTCTTACGTTTGCGGGTTTTAGTTTGTTGTTTATTTATATTATTATCTAATATTTGTAGTTTGGTTTTATCTTTTTTTGTCTCCTGGTTATTTTTCTTAACTCGTATACGGGAAGACATTGCCATATTATATGTTATTACGCTCTTAATAGGTTTATTTTTAATGCAGTTTATGTTTCTATCATTTTCATTTATGAATTTAATTTGTGAATTATATCCAGAGTTTTTAAGGGCTTCATTATAGTATTTTTCATTTTTGGTAAATATTGATTTAGTAGAAGACAGTCTAGAAATTCTTAGAGCGATATTGGGAACTATTGATTTTAATATTGATTTAGGGTGGTTTGATTGATTGTGGACATATAGAAGTGATTGGTTAGGTTTATGGTATGGTTCAAAGGTAGAATTTTCAAGATTTAAGGTTATGTCTAAGAAATTAACAATTTTTTTATTAGGGTCGATTTTTATACTAAGTCCATAATTTTTAAATAATTTATGTAGAGCTTTAATTGCATTTTCATAATTTTTATTAGTAGAATTCGTTATGAAAAGTGCATCATCTCTATATAGCCCTCCTTCAAGTTTGAATTGTTTATGGAGTATATAATGTATTTCATTTAAAAGGAAAAGGCCAACTAGATCAGTGACCTGAGTCGAGTCCGTCGATCCCATTAAAATGTTGAAGTGGTTAGGGGTATTTTTCCTGGTCCAATATTTATTATCAAATGTTATTAAAGACTGTCTAGCTATAAGTATTAGTTTAGTTTCGTCTTGAGTTATATTAGTTAATTTTCGTGCCATTAATAGAGATTTATTAAGTAGGATAGGTGATATAGATTGGTAATATGATTCAATGTCAAAAGAAAGAAATTTAATATTATTTTTATTTTGAATATTAGAAAACCAGTCGATTACTTGGTTTGAAGATTGCCATAGTGGGTATTTTATTATGGATTTAATTTTGGGGATAATTCTATCTAATATGTTTTTACTAACCAGTCCTATATCTGATTTCGAGGGGCAAATGAGTCTAATAGTAGGGTTGATATTGAAGCTGTGTTTGTGGTCTTTTAAAGTAAATCTCGGGGTACCTGGTACTGTTATTTCTGTGTATTTATCTATTTTAAGTTTAGTTAAAATGTTTTTTGCATCATTATTTATTTTATTTAGTGCTGATTTATTAGTAGTTTTATAATTTTTATTAAGTTCTTTATATATTAGATTTTTATATTGTATATAGTCCATTGTGTAGAAATTTCCAGTTTTATCTGCCGGTACTATGAGTTTATTTTGGTGGCTTGTAGAAATAGATTTTGAAAATTTATTTATTTTTTTAAGTGTTGGAGTGATATATTTTTTATTTTTCTTAAACTTAATATTTTTAATCAGGTTGATTAAGTCATTTTCAAAATTGTCAGTGTCTATGTTTCTCTTAGGGTTTTTGTATGTTTTTAGTCTGTAGTATTTCGCTGCTTTTCTTTCTTCATTGTCTTGTCTGAGGATGGTTTCTTTTATTTCTCCAGGTTGGTGGTGTATTGGTTCTGTGGTTTCACTTTGGTAATTATCAAAATGGTAGGCTTTCCATCTCAAGTTCCTTATAAATGTATTTATACTTGTAATTAAGCTGGTTATAAAGGTGTCTTTAGGGGGTATGGGGATGCATTTAGTTGATAATTGTATGTCCTTCTTATGAAACATATCTACAATTACGTATATAAACTCAACCTGTTATAGGGAGCTGATAATTTAAAGGAGATTAGAATAATAGTCTAAAGAGCTAAGTGTATTTTAATGTAATAGTGAAATTACTAGTTTCATTAAAATACAGGAAATGCTCGTTGTAATTTAGATATATAATAAGCTCGATAGTTAAATGTCCTAGAGCTAATTCAATATTAAGTAATGTGATTTATAATTTAAAAGTTTTAAAATTTTTAAAAATTAAAAATCAAAATTTAATTAAATTAAAAATCAGTTTCATAAGAAGGAACAACAACAAAGTCAATTATCTGTACGATCGTTTCGGAAATCCGTGCTTTTTATTTGTGGTATACATGAAGTCACGTAGAATAATTATACATAGTTTTTTTGGTAAGCACGGTCTCCTCATCAGCAAATTTAGGAGGATTTCTATTGAATTGAAAAGACACCAAAAATAAACCTAGCATTAAAAGTAAGGCAGATGAATCTGAAAAATTGAAGTAAAAGGTTTGGATATAAAATTTATAAGAAAATTAATAAGGAAATTGGTATAGATTAGAGATAGAAATGAGTAGAAAAAATATATATATTTTTGAATTTACATAATAAATTTGATTTAAAAATATATATATATATAATTACCTTTTGGTTTTCATTTTTTTGAAATCAGGAACTGTATTTAAAGTAGTCATTTAGATGTTTGCTATAGCTTTTTATTTTATTGAATGATGAATTTTAAAAGGGCGACGCTCGTGCAGTAAATTGTTTCCGTTAGCGTATTTTGATTTAGAGACGCCACAGTTAATATCTATAGAGAGAGAGTTTTTTTTTTTTTTTTTTTTTTTGCAAGTTTTTAAGGGGAGATAATTGTCATGGCTTTATTTATTATTTGATTTACGAGTCTAAGGGCGGTAATTGGTTTAACTTAATTTATTAAAAAAAAAAAAAAAAAAAAAAAAAAAAATCTATTTTTACTAATGAGTAATTTTTAATGATTTAAGGTGGTTTATATTTATTAAATTTAAACCAACGTTTATGATTACACGATAGAAGCTCGTGTCTTGAATTTACTAGTTTGGTTGTGCTTTTTATATCTTCATATTTTAAAATTTTTACGGTTTCTTTTGTACATAATGTACAAAATTTATCTCCTGGTTTATATGATTTGCAAGTCTCAATTATTTGCCATTTTAAGTTGAAAGAAATATTGCTATTTTTTAGTTGCCAAATATAGTTGGATAGAGTAGTTTGGTTTGATAGAGAGTTATTTTTAAAAGAATGTTTGTGCGTTGAAATTCTATGTTTTATTGGGCCAGATGTGGAACCAATATATATTACCTCTTGATTATTATGATTATTTTCCGTTAGGTCTATTGTTGGATTATAATGTGGTGGGTTGGTTAATAATTGATCGGTAGATTGATTTAAGTTGGTGTTATTATTTAATTCGGTAGTTGAGTTATGGCTGTTGATAGGTTCTTGTATATTTGGAGTTTTTGATACTGTGCAGCTATAGATAACATTTTTAATTTTACATGAGCCTTGTAGGGGACATTTATTTTTTCTTCTACAGTTACAGTCCGATGTATTTTGTATAGTTGCATTTTGTAGTTTATTAATTTTATTATTATTAGAGCTAATTATTTTCTGATGAAGGTTAGGCATAGTAGAGTAAGAGACTTTAATTGTGTTCTTATTGAAAATCTTATTATATCTATGGGGGGCTTTAAAGTTCTTATCTAATATTTTAAAAAATTCTCTAGCTATGTTTGTTTCTAGGTTTTTGGAATACGGGGGGTTGAACCATAGGATCTCCTTGTGTCTATTCTTACGTTTGCGGGTTTTAGTTTGTTGTTTATTTATATTATTATCTAATATTTGTAGTTTGGTTTTATCTTTTTTTGTCTCCTGGTTATTTTTCTTAACTCGTATACGGGAAGACATTGCCATATTATATGTTATTACGCTCTTAATAGGTTTATTTTTAATGCAGTTTATGTTTCTATCATTTTCATTTATGAATTTAATTTGTGAATTATATCCAGAGTTTTTAAGGGCTTCATTATAGTATTTTTCATTTTTGGTAAATATTGATTTAGTAGAAGACAGTCTAGAAATTCTTAGAGCGATATTGGGAACTATTGATTTTAATATTGATTTAGGGTGGTTTGATTGATTGTGGACATATAGAAGTGATTGGTTAGGTTTATGGTATGGTTCAAAGGTAGAATTTTCAAGATTTAAGGTTATGTCTAAGAAATTAACAATTTTTTTATTAGGGTCGATTTTTATACTAAGTCCATAATTTTTAAATAATTTATGTAGAGCTTTAATTGCATTTTCATATTTGAGACTTGCAAATCATATAAACCAGGAGATAAATTTTGTACATTATGTACAAAAGAAACCGTAAAAATTTTAAAATATGAAGATATAAAAAGCACAACCAAACTAGTAAATTCAAGACACGAGCTTCTATCGTGTAATCATAAACGTTGGTTTAAATTTAATAAATATAAACCACCTTAAATCATTAAAAATTACTCATTAGTAAAAATAGATTTTTTTTTTTTTTTTTTTTTTTTTTTTTTTTTAATAAATTAAGTTAAACCAATTACCGCCCTTAGACTCGTAAATCAAATAATAAATAAAGCCATGACAATTATCTCCCCTTAAAAACTTGCAAAAAAAAAAACAAAAAAAAAACTCTCTCTCTATAGATATTAACTGTGGCGTCTCTAAATCAAAATACGCTAACGGAAACAATTTACTGCACGAGCGTCGCCCTTTTAAAATTCATCATTCAATAAAATAAAAAGCTATAGCAAACATCTAAATGACTACTTTAAATACAGTTCCTGATTTCAAAAAAATGAAAACCAAAAGGTAATTATATATATATATATTTTTAAATCAAATTTATTATGTAAATTCAAAAATATATATATTTTTTCTACTCATTTCTATCTCTAATCTATACCAATTTCCTTATTAATTTTCTTATAAATTTTATATCCAAACCTTTTACTTCAATTTTTCAGATTCATCTGCCTTACTTTTAATGCTAGGTTTATTTTTGGTGTCTTTTCAATTCAATAGAAATCCTCCTAAATTTGCTGATGAGGAGACCGTGCTTACCAAAAAAACTATGTATAATTATTCTACGTGACTTCATGTATACCACAAATAAAAAGCACGGATTTCCGAAACGATCGTACAGATAATTGACTTTGTTGTTGTTCCTTCTTATGAAACTGATTTTTAATTTAATTAAATTTTGATTTTTAATTTTTAAAAATTTTAAAACTTTTAAATTATAAATCACATTACTTAATATATATATATATATATATATATATATGCATATATATATAATGAAAAAAAGGGATGTAGTCTTTATCTGAGATACGCAATGGTAAACTTCAAACTAATATATATAATAATATTTACATATAAAAAACTTAATCCCAATCGAATTACAAAAGCTCAATACGCAATAGAGAGTAGAGCTTATTATAAGAGAAAGAAAATTAAAACTGTAAGTTGAAATTTACAATTAAATTTATTGTTCGACTGAATACTCCAAAAAAACAATTTACAATGTCCTTATTCCGCGGGGTTTCAAAGAATGCTATTGTTCTTCTTTTTCTCATCAGGGGACATAATTTGCTGATTTCCTTATGCCGTGTTTTGCCAGGACACTATATATACACATGTAGGCAAATATATATATGAATGGAAATGTATAAAAAAGAATACGAAAAGTATAAAAGCTTATAACCTTTCTTTATTCGTTTTCAATTGGTGACGTGCAGGAATACAAAATAATATTGTGAAAAAAAAATTAAAAAACTTTTTTTACAGGTACATAATTTTCGACCGATCCTTCAGTCTTCATCGGTGTAGTGAAAGTATATATATATATATATATATATATATATATATATATATATATATATATATATACATATGCATATTTGTATTCAGTGATAAAACAAAACACATTTACTTTAGCCGCAGCTGGGAGAAATAATAATGCCTACACAATGACAATAGATCCAATAGGATTCGAACTCGTCACAACAACGCCACCCCTTTCACGCAGATAGAGGCGTTCAAATGAACTCATCAACTTTCTCCGCCATCTTATATACTCCAATTAGACAACATTTAAATAATGGTTTGTTATGAAGCAGACCAGGCGGACATTTCCTTTTTATTGCTAAAATTCGTTTTAAGTAAAAAAAAAAAAAAAAAAATTGATAAAAATAAAATAAGATATAAATAAATAAAATTCCATTATCTTTCATTTTTTTTGTTCTTCTTTCCGTCTTTTCTTGCTAATTTACACAATGGTGGACAATTCCAATTTGGCTTCTAGGCTTTTGACAGGCAGCTCAGACGCCGCGCAAAAATCGTCCTTCATTTTCGAACAAAAATTTAGTTATCGCGTTCGAATCCGGTAGATTAGTGCCAAAAAGAAGGGGGAACAGAAAAAGTAGTAGTAGTAGTAGTAGTAGTAGTAGTAGTAATAATAATAATAATAATAATAATAATAATAATAATAATAACAACAACAAAAATAGCAATAATAATAGCAATAATAATGACAACAACAACAACACCAAAAACAATAACAACAGCACCAACAAATGGAATAAAAATGTTTTTATTTTTGTTTTTTTATTTATTTATTTATTTATTTTTACTTCTCCATCTGGATAGCGTTTCACTTTGCTTACACGTCTCATCTAAGCACCCTTTCTCTTTTGGACTAAAAGACTTTCCTAATTTGAACGTTTAAAGAAATTTAAATAAAAGGTAATTTTACTGCTATTTATTTCCGAATCTTCCCAGATGGCCGCTTCCAAAATCAGTCAGTTTTTTTTTTCAGGCATTTTTATTTTGTTTTGTTTTGATATACGTTAAAGTCAAACGAATGGTCTAATTACGACTGCATTGTCATTTCGGCACTTCAGCAAAACACAAACAGTGCTATGTTTTTTAAGATTGGATTCTCAAGTTAAATTGATTTTTTTACGACATCCTTTGTTTTCTCCCTGTTAAAGAATGGGGTTCTAAATAATAACATTATTATGTTAGCACAACCCGTATGTAACGAAGCGGTGTGCTTTCTTGGAAACATAGTGCGTATGAGTATATGTGAGAAAATCAGCAGCAGACGTAGGATAGCTGGCTAGCGAAAATATTAGCAGTAGCAGCCGTTAAAGCACGTATGCAAATTGGCAAGTATGCACGCACTGATGTAACAGGAAGAAGGAGAGAAAAGGAAAAAAGATAAAACGACTATATGCGTCAGGTGGCGGGAACAGAGACTTTTAAAAAGCACATGTTGTATTGCACAGCATTATAAAACACGTGTGTGCGAAAAAACTTTTTAAATATAATGAAATGTTTTGTTTTGGACGAATAACGAATAAACGCATTTCATTTGCTTAAAAAAAAAATTCCGAGTTGGATTTTTATTTCTTTCCTGTTTTATTTATTTGTACTTTTGCGACGGTACCAGACAACGTGTGGGTCCGAAAGGTTCGAAATGTAACGACATGGTTCGAGTGCAACGGTGCGTTACACGTATTCTGCATTAATATCGTTATTCCTTATATTCAACTCTACCTAACAACGACCAAAAGACACTACGATTAAATGATCCAATCGAATAGATTTTCTCCTCATTCGATCGAGAACAGCACTCATACGACACCCTCACCTCGGCACAAAGTAGAGAAAATCCAAGGAGCTTTGTTTTGGTAGTATGGAAGTCACAATCTATTTATGTTTAATTCCTCCACAAACAGAGGATTCAACTTTGGATATGTGTGTGCTCAAATTGTCTGTGTGATGTTTGTAGTTAGATATGCATTCATTTCCAGACTCAAGATTTGACATCAAAGGTACTGAGATTTGGGAAAATCTTTTTAATCGGAACTCGGCTAGAAATTTGGTTGTCAGGAGGTAAAAGTTCAATGATTTGACATTTTGAAAACTCTACCAAACTCCTCCGCCAATTTTGAGTCGGAACACTTGAACTTTTAAATCTAGGTAACTTGGAAATGTGTAAAACTTTTTATTTTGAATTGAGTCCAAAACAATAAACGTTAAGGGGTCAAAATTGGGGTAAAAGTTAAAAAAAAAATAATGACCTCTACGGTCTCTACGAAATTACTCAGCCATATTTTGGACTACACATTTTAAATTTTACATCAAGTGTATTCAGACATAGGGCAAGCTTTTTAATCGGTTTTTGGCCGAAAGTTTGGCTGCGAAGGGGTCAAAGTTCAAAAGATTTAACCTTTTCAGTCTCTAGCAAGCTATTCAACCAATTTTGCGCATAAACATGTGAAATTTTACATAAAGGGTATTCAGACATGCAGCAGGCTTTTTAATCAGTTTTTGGGCGAAAACTTGTCTGCCAAGAGGTCAAAGTTGAAAGAGTTGACCTTTGCAGACTCTACCAAACTCCTCCGCCAATTTTTGGTTTAAACACTTTAAATTTTAGATATAGGTGACCTGGATATGAATCAAACCTTTTAATATATATATATATATATATATATATATATATATATATATATATATACATATATATATACATATATATATATATATATATATATATATATATATATATATATATATATATATATATATATATATATATATATATGCACATAAACTTATGAACAGTATATAGCGCCCGAGCAAAGCCGGTCTGATCTGCTAGCACTATATAAATTGATTTTTATGAGAACAACTTCAAGCAAGCCCTTGTCAAAGACTTTAGATATACCAAGCGTTTCCATCCTAACTTTACCTGCTTTGTCTAGTGCATGGTATATGTGCTCAGAGATTTTGGTTATTTCCCTCTCACGGCTGGTAAATGCAACACAAAGTAAAAAAAATGAAGTTTCTGAATATTTTTAGATGAGTATTGGCTATTCGTATTATTTGGATTCATCGGACTACTGTTCTCATCTTGAGTGTGATTTTCACAACGTTTTGGTCGATGTAGCCCCCGACCTTTTTCAGGTGTCTTTTTATCTGCAAAGACCAGCGGCGCAGTGGTTAGAGTACTTGGAAAAATCAATTTTTATAAAAAGTGATATTCTCCTGAAGGCTGATGTTTCCATAGTCAGTGTAGGGTTAGGGTTAGGGTTAGGGTTAGGGTTCCATACTCAGTGTAGGCGACCGAAAAAATACAATTACGAATGATTTAGCATCTCTATCGAGTCATGGCTGACGAAACAAGAACATGCTACCCCCGGGAAGTAAATAAAGGGTTACACTCGAAATTCCATCCAAGATACACCTGAAGAAGGTCGGAGGTTACACCGACGAAACGTTGTGAAAATCACACTCATGATGAGAACAGTAGTTCAATGAATCCAAATAATAAGAAAAAAAGCTTTGACAGCCCCGTTGACATCCCTCAGGTGATTAGAAACAGCCTAACATCCTTTCTCAAAATGATAGGAAGATAAAGCCTAGAAAAGCGGACGTATTAGAACTGACCCAGAACCATAGCTTAAAACCAACAGAGATGTGTCAACAATTCTTTATGTGTGCGCACATTGTGGCCTTGTAGAGACATAGGATGTTGGCAGGTGTGAGAAGTTTTTTTTTTTCTGGCCTTTTTTTACAGCAGACTTGGCATGTGTCTATGAGAGTCAGTTCATTAGTCAGACTTTACCGTTTCAAATAGTATTTTACAGGATGTCTGAAAATTAACCATCTATTTTGATACTAACTCATGTTCCAAAATAGGCAGTTACTTTTGGGACGCTGTGCAGATGCGTCTACAACCCTGTGTAAGAGGCTCTGCGCGTACATTGCGTGTAGATTGCAATGGCGTACTTTAATAATATTTATTTTTTTTAATTTCTCGTTTTAAAAATTCATTCATGCTTGAAAATTCAAGTTTTGTAGCTTTTATTATTTTGAGCTTAATCAACCACAAGTGTGGCATCAACAACTGAATAAATAACTCTTTTGTTTAACAGGCAGCTTCTTGCATCTGTATTGTATTGAATTGTATTCTATTGTAATGTATTGGATTGGATTGGATTGGATTAGATTGGATTGTATTGGATTGTATTATATTGTATTGGATTGTATTAGATTGTATTGGATTGTATTAGATTGTATTGTATTGTATTCGCTGAGCGCAGCTTTTCTATTCTTTTTATTGTATTGTATTGTATTGGATTGTATTGTAATGTATTGTAATGTATTGGATTGGATTAGATTGTATTGTATTGTATTCGCTGAGCGCAGCTTTTCTATTCTTTTTATTGTATTGTATTGTATTGGATTGTATTGGATTCGATTGGATTAGATTGTATTGTATTGTATTGTATTGTATTGTAATGTATTGGATTGGATTAGATTGTATTGTATTGTATTCGCTGAGCGCAGCTTTTCTATTCTTTTTATTGTATTGTATTGTATTGTATTGGATTCGATTGGATTAGATTGTATTGTATTGTATTGTATTGTATTGTAATGTATTGGATTGGATTAGATTGTATTGTATTGTATTGTATTCGCTGAGCGCAACTTTTCTATTCTTTTTATTGTATTGTATTGTATTGGATTCGATTGGATTAGATTGTATTGTATTGTATTGTATTGTAATGTATTGGATTGGATTAGATCGTATTGTATTGTATTCGCTGAGCGCAGCTTTTCTATTCTTTTTATTGTATTGTATTGTATTGGATTCGATTGGATTAGATTGTATTTTATTGTATTGTATTGTATTGTATTGTAATGTATTGGATTGGATTAGATTGTATTGTATTGGATCGTATTGTAATGTATTGGATTGGATTAAATTGTATTGTATTGGATTGTATTGGATTGTATTGTATTGTATTAGATTGTATTTATTGTATTGGATTGTATTGTATTAGGTTGTATTGTATTGTATTGTATTGGATTGAATTGGATTAGATTCGCTGAGCGCAGCTTTTCTAAAACCAATTTAGCACACCGTTAAAAGCTTGGCAGAGTTCAAAACCGGCTTCAAAACCACAAAAGCTCTGATCTCCGTTTGATCTTAATGGTCTCATCTAAAAAAAAGGCTCCCTGTTATAATTAGGACTATGACAACAGCATATTCCTTTCATTTTTTGACT
Source organism: Euprymna scolopes (assembly GCF_053919585.1). Classification (NCBI taxonomy): domain Eukaryota; kingdom Metazoa; phylum Mollusca; class Cephalopoda; order Sepiida; family Sepiolidae; genus Euprymna; species Euprymna scolopes. Next base: position 92,558,281 of record NC_136517.1, on the reverse strand, counting down.
CTCGAGTGTGTATCCATTGATATCTTATATGCTTTTATATAGACTGATGTGGTTCTCGGTTGATTAACTCTGTCTGTGTTGGATATATAAACAATTAAAAGAACATGTTGTTGTTATAGCTCTTTTTTTTACACAGTGATCACCACTTATCAAGGCCCGGAAGCCACTCAGGGATAAGGGTTATTGCAAGTACATTACGTTAGTGTGGAGATTTGATGAAGTGTTTACTTAAGGGGGCGGTTCATTAGGAATTTGTTAACATTTAACGTGAACACATCCAAGTTGTAGTCCGGTGGGAAGCAGGCAGACGGAACAGAGTTCCACAGGCGTGCAGTTCTAAGAAAGAAGCTTTGTTCATGGAATCCACGTTTTGATCTAGGCACAGATAAAGAGTGGGGGAAATTTTTCACAGTGGATTCGGCTAGCGGGTGTTTGTCGTGAAAGATTGGCGAGGGGGGGATCAGAGATTGGAGTTCAGACGAGCACCTGCCATTGAAATAAAGATAAAACAAGGATAGGCTTGCAACGTCTCTTCTGTGGAAGAGAGGTTGCAGGGTAGAGAAAAGGGCATCCCCCACTAAGCCACGAAGTCTATTTTGTACTCTGTCAAGGCAGGATAGGCTGTTTTCTGCAGCTCCTGCCCAGATATGGCAACAGTATTCCATCCTTGGACGTGCTTGGATTTTATATAGATAGAGAATTGCATCAGTAGTGAGATATCTTCTGGAGCGGTAGAAGGATCCCACCATTTTTCCAGCGACCTTGGCAGCAGCTCTACTTATGATATATATATATCCATTGAAATTACCTATCAGTATGTAGACTACATACTCAGCCTTCAAGCCCATCACATCGGCGTTAACAAAGTATAACCCTTTACTGCTTTGGGTAAGCAACTGCTTTTCCATTTTCTTTCTTACCAAGTGAGTCTTTATTTGGTTAGTCTGTATAATATCACGTTTTATTTGGTTTGTCTGTATAATATCACATTTTATTTGATTTGTCTGTATAATATCACGTTTTATTTGGTTAGTCTGTATAATATCACATTTTATTTGGTTAGTCTGTATAATATCACGTTTTATTTTGTTAGTCTGTATAATATCACATTTTATTTGGTTTGTCTGTATAATATCACGTTTTATTTGGTTAGTCTGTATAATATCACGTTTTATTTGGTTAGTCTGTATAATATCACGTTTTATTTGGTTAGTCTGTATAATATCACATTTTATTTGGTTTGTCTGTATAATATCACGTTTTATTTGGTTAGTCTGTATAATATCACATTTTATTTGGTTAGTCTGTATAATATCACGTTTTATTTGGTTAATCTGTATAATATCACGTTTTATTTTGTTTGTCTGTATAATATCACGTTTTATTTGGTTAGTCTGTATAATATCACGTTTTATTTGGTTAGTCTGTATAATATCACGTTTTATTTGGTTTGTCTGTATAATATCACGTTTTATTTGGTTAGTCTGTATAATATCACGTTTTATTTGGTTAGTCTGTATAATATCACGTTTTATTTGGTTAGTCTGTATAATATCACATTTTATTTGGTTAGTCTGTATAATATCACGTTTTATTTGGTTAGTCTGTATAATATCACATTTTATTTGGTTAGTCTGTATAATATCACGTTTTATTTGGTTTGTCTGTATAATATCACGTTTTATTTGGTTTGTCTGTATAATATCACGTTTTATTTGGTTAGTCTGTATAATATCACGTTTTATTTGGTTAGTCTGTATAATATCACGTTTTATTTGGTTTGTCTGTATAATATCATGTTTTATTTGGTTAGTCTGTATAATATCACGTTTTATTTGGTTAGTCTGTATAATATCACATTTTATTTGGTTTGTCTGTATAATATCACGTTTTATTTGGTTAGTCTGTATAATATCACGTTTTATTTGGTTAGTCTGTATAATATCACGTTTTATTTGGTTTGTCTGTATAATATAACGTTTTATTTGGTTAGTCTGTATAATATTACGTTTTATTTGGTTTGTCTGTATAATATCACGTTTTATTTGGTTTGTCTGTATAATATCGCGTTTTATTTGGTTAGTCTGTATAATATCACGTTTTATTTGGTTAGTCTGTATAATATCACGTTTTATTTGGTTTGTCTGTATAATATCACGTTTTATTTGGTAAGTATGTATAATATCACGTTTTATTTGGTTAGTCTGTATAATATAACGTTTTATTTGGTTTGTCTGTATAATATCACGTTTTATTTGGTTAGTCTGTATAATATCACGTTTTATTTGGTTAGTCTGTATAATATCACGTTTTATTTGGTTCGTCTGTATAATATCACGTTTTATTTGGTTTGTCTGTATAATATCACGTTTTATTTGGTTAGTCTGTATAATATCACGTTTTATTTGGTTAGTCTGTATAATATCACGTTTTATTTGGTTTGTCTGTATAATATCACGTTTTATTTGGTTAGTCTGTAAAATATCACGTTTTATTTGGTTAGTCTGTATAATATCACGTTTTATTTGGTTAGTCTGTATAATATCACGTTTTATTTGGTTAGTCTGTATGATATCACGTTTTATTTGGTTAGTCTGTATAATATAACGTTTTATTTGGTTTGTCTGTATAATATCACGTTTTATTTGGTTAGTCTGTATAATATCACATTTTATTTGGTTTGTCTGTATAATATCACGTTTTATTTGGTTAGTCCATATAATATCATGTTTTATTTGGTTTGTCTGTATAATATCACGTTTTATTTGGTTTTTCCGTATAATATCACGTTTTATTTTGTTAGTCTGTATAATATCACGTTTTATTTTGTTAGTCTGTATAATATCACGTTTTATTTGGTTTGTCTGTATAATATCACGTTTTATTTGGTTTTTCTGTATAATATCACGTTTTATTTGGTTAGTCTGTATAATATCACGTTTTATTTGGTTAGTCTGTATAATATCATGTTTTATTTGGTTAGTCTGTATAATATCACGTTTTATTTGGTTTGTCTGTATAATATCACGTTTTATTTGGTATGTCTGTACAATATCACATTTTATTTGGTTAGTCTGTATAATATCACGTTTTATTTGGGTTGTCTGTATAATATCACATTTTATTTGGTTAGTCTGTATAATACACCGTTTTATTTGGTTTGTCTGTATAATATCACATTTTATTTGGTTGGTCTGTATAATATAACATGTTATTTGGTTAGTCTGTATAATATCACATGTTATTTGGGTTGTCTGTAAATATCACATGTTATGTGGTTAGTCTGCAAAAAATCACATTTTATTTGGTTAGTCTGTATAATATCACGTTTTGTTTGGTTAGTCTGTATAATATCACCTTTTTATTTGGTTAGTCTGTATAATATCACATTTTATTTGGTTTGTCTGTATAATATCACGTTTTATTCGGTTAGTCTGTATAATATTATATTTTGTTTGGTTAGTCTGTATAATATCACATTTTATTTGGTTAGTCTGTATAATATCACATTTTATGTGGTTAGTCTGTATAATATCACGTTTTTTTTTTGTTAGTCTGTATAATATCACTTTTTATTTGGTTAGTCCGTATAATATCACGTTTTTTTTTGTTAGTCTGTATAATATAACATTTTTTTTGGTTTGTCTGTATAATATCACATTTTATTTGGTTAGTCTGTATAATATCATGTTTTATTTTGTTAGTCTGTATAATATCACCTTTTATTTGGTTAGTCTGTATAATATCACATTTTATTTGGTTTGTCTGTATAATATCACGTTTTATTTGGTTAGTCTGTATAATATCACATTTTATTTGGTTAGTCTGTATAATATCACGTTTTATTTGGTTAATCTGTATAATATCATGTTTTATTTCGTTTGTCTGTATAATATCACGTTTTATTTGGTTAGTCTGTATAATATCACATTTTATTTGGTTAGTCTGTATAATATCACGTTTTATTTGGTTAGTCTGTATAATATCACGTTTTATTTTGTTTGTCTGTATAATATCACGTTTTATTTGGTTAGTCTGTATAATATCACGTTTTATTTGGTTAGTCTGTATAATATCACGTTTTATTTGGTTTGTCTGTATAATATCACGTTTTATTTGGTTAGTCTGTATAATATCACGTTTTATTTGGTTAGTCTGTATAATATCACATTTTATTTGGTTAGTCTGTATAATATCACATTTTATTTGGTTAGTCTGTATAATATCACGTTTTATTTGGTTAGTCTGTATAATATCACATTTTATTTGGTTAGTCTGTATAATATCACGTTTTATTCGGTTAGTCTGTATAATATCACGTTTTATTTGGTTTGTCTGTATAATATCACGTTTTATTTGGTTAGTCTGTATAATATCACATTTTATTTGGTTAGTCTGTATAATATCACGTTTTATTTGGTTAGTCTGTATAATATCACGTTTTATTTGGTTTGTCTGTATAATATCACGTTTTATTGTGTTAGTCTGTATAATATCACGTTTTATTTGGTTAGTCTGTATAATATCACGTTTTATTTGGTTAGTCTGTATAATATTACGTTTTATTTGGTTAGTCTGTATAATATCACGTTTTATTTGGTTAGTCTGTATAATATAAAGTTTTATTTGGTTTGTCTGTATAATATCACGTTTTATTTGGTTAGTCTGTATAACATCACATTTTATTTGGTTTGTCTGTATAATATTACGTTTTATTTGGTTAGTCCATATAATATCATGTTTTATTTGGTTTGTCTGTATAATATCACGTTTTATTTGGTTTGTCTGGATAATATCACGGTTTATTTTGTTAGTCTGTATAATATCACGTTTTATTTTGTTAGTCTGTATAATATCACGTTTTATTTGGTTTGTCTGTATAATATCACGTTTTATTTGGTTTTTCTGTATAATATCACGTTTTATTTGGTTAGTCTGTATAATATCACGTTTTATTTGGTTAGTCTGTATAATATCATGTTTTATTTGGTTTGTCTGTATAATATCACGTTTTATTTGGTTTGTCTGTATAATATCACGTTTTATTTGGTTAGTCTGTACAATATCACGTTTTATTTGGTTAGTCTGTATAATATCACGTTTTATTTGGTTTGTGTGTATAATACACCGTTTTATTTGGTTTGTCTGTATAATATCACATTTTATTTGGTTGGTCTGTATAATATTACATGTTATTTGGTTAGTCTGTATAATATCACATGTTATTTGGGTTGTCTGTAAATATCACATGTTATGTGGTTAGTCTGCAAAAAATCACATTTTATTTGGTTAGTCTGTATAATATCACGTTTTATTTGGTTAGTCTGTATAATATCACATTTTATTTTGTTTGTCTGTATAATATCAAATTTTATTCGGTTAGTCTGTATAATATTATATGTTGTTTGGTTAGTCTGTATAATATCACATTTTATTTGGTTAGTCTGTATAATATCACATTTTATGTGGTTAGTCTGTATAATATCACGTTTTTTTTTGTTAGTCTGTATAATATCACTTTTTATTTGGTTAGTCCGTATAATATCACATTTTATTTGGTTAGTCTGTATAATATAACATTTTTTTTGGTTTGTCTGTATAATATCACATTTTATTTGGTTAGTCTGTATAATATCATGTTTTATTTTGTTAGTCTGTATAATATCACGTTTTATTTGGTTAGTCTGTATAATATCACATTTTATTTGGTTTGTCTGTATAATATCACGTTTTATTTGGTTAGTCTGTATAATATCACATTTTATTTGGTTAGTCTGTATAATATCACGTTTTATTTGGTTAATCTTAATAATATCATGTTTTATTTGGTTTGTCTGTATAATATCACGCTTTATTGGGTTAGTCTGTATAATATCACATTTTATTTTGTTAGTCTGTATAATATCACGTTTTATTTGGTTAGTCTGTATAATATCACGTTTTATTTTGTTTGTCTGTATAATATCACGTTTTATTTGGTTAGTCTGTATAATATCACGTTTTATTTTGTTAGTCTGTATAATATCACGTTTTATTTGGTTTGTCTGTATAATATCACGTTTTATTTGGTTAGTCTGTATAATATAACGTTTTATTTGGTTAGTCTGTATAATATCACATTTTATTTGGTTAGTCTGTATAATATCACATTTTATTTGGTTAGTCTGTATAATATCACGTTTTATTTGGTTAGTCTGTATAATATCACATTTTATTTGGTTAGTCTGTATAATATCACGTTTTATTTGGTTAGTCTGTATAATATCACGTTTTATTTGGTTTGTCTGTATAATATCACGTTTTATTTGGTTAGTTTGTATAATATCACATTTTATTTGGTTAGTCTGTATAATATCACGTTTTATTTGGTTAGTCTGTATAATATCACGTTTTATTTGGTTTGTCTGTATAATATCACGTTTTATTTGGTTAGTCTGTATAATATCACGTTTTATTTGGTTAGTCTGTATAATATCACATTTTATTTGGTTTGTCTGTATAATATCACGTTTTATTTGGTTAGTCTGTATAATATCACGTTTTATTTGGTTAGTCTGTATAATATCACGTTTTATTTGGTTTGTCTGTATAATATCACGTTTTATTTGGTTTGTCTGTATAATATCACGTTTTATTTGGTTTGTCTGTATAATATCACGTTTTATTTGGTTAGTCTGTATAATATCACGTTTTATTTGGTTTGTCCGTATATTATCACGTTTTATTTGGTTTGTCTGTATAATATCGCGTTTTATTTGGTTAGTCTGTATAATATCACGTTTTATTTGGTTAGTCTGTATAATATCACGTTTTATTTGGTTTGTCTGTATAATATCACGTTTTATTTGGTAAGTATGTATAATATCACGTTTTATTTGGTTAGTCTGTATAATATAACGTTTTATTTGGTTTGTCTGTATAATATCACGTTTTATTTGGTTAGTCTGTATAATATCATGTTTTATTTGGTTAGTCTGTATAATATCACGTTTTATTTGGTTCGTCTGTATAATATCACGTTTTATTTAATTTGTCTGTATAATATTACGTTTTATTTGGTTAGTCTGTATAATATCACGTTTTATTTGGTTAGTCTGTATAATATCACGTTTTATTTGGTTTGTCTGTATAATATCACGTTTTATTTGGTTAGTCTCTAAAATATCACGTTTTATTTGGTTAGTCTGTATGATATCACGTTTTATTTGGTTAGTCTGTATAATATCACGTTTTATTTGGTTAGTCTGTATAATATCACGTTTTATTTGGTTAGTCTGTATAATATAACGTTTTATTTGGTTTGTCTGTATAATATCACGTGTTTTTTGGTTAGTCTGTATAATATAACGTTTTATTTGGTTTGTCTGTATAATATCACGTTTTATTTGGTTAGTCTGTATAATATCACGTTTTATTTGGTTTGTCTGTATAATATCACGTTTTATTTGGTTTGTCTGTACAATATCAACTTTTATTTTGTTAGTCTGTATAATATCACGTTTTATTTTGTTAGTCTGTATAATATCACGTTTTTTTGGTTTGTCTGTATAATATCACGTTTTATTTGGTTTTTCTGTATAATATCACGTTTTATTTGGTTAGTCTGTATAATATCACGTTTTATTTGGTTAGTCTGTATAATATCATGTTTTATTTGGTTTGTCTGTATAATATCACGTTTTATTTGGTTTGTCTGTATAATATCACGTTTAATTTGGTTAGTCTGTACAATATCACCTTTTATTTGGTTAGTCTGTATAATATCACGTTTTATTTGGTTTGTCTGCATAATATCACATTTTATTTGGTTAGTCTGTATAATACACCGTTTTATTTGGTTTGTCTGTATAATATCACATTTTATTTGGTTGGTCTGTATAATATAACATGTTATTTGGTTAGTCTGTATAATATCACATGTTATTTGGGTTGTCTGTAAATATCACATGTTATGTGGTTAGTCTGCATAATATAACATTTTATTTGGTTAGTCTGTATAATATCACGTTTTGTTTGGTTAGTCTGTATATCACCTTTTTGTTTGGTTAGTCTGTATAATATCACATTTTATTTGGTTTGTCTGTATAATATCACGTTTTATTCGGTTAGGCTGTATAATATTATATTTTGTTTGGTTAGTCTCTATAATATCACATTTTATTTGGTTTGTCTGTATAATATCACATTTTATGTGGTTAGTCTGTATAATATCACGTTTTTTTTTTGTTAGTCTGTATAATATCACTTTTGATTTGGTTAGTCCGTATAATATCACATTTTATTTGGTTAGTCTGTATAATATAACATTTTTTTTGGTTTGTCTGTATAATATCACATTTTATTTGGTTAGTCTGTATAATATCATGTTTTATTTTGTTAGTCTGTATAATATCACCTTTTATTTGGTTTGTCTGTATAATATCACCTTTTATTTGGTTAGTCTGTATAATATCATGTTTTATTTGGTTAGTCTATATAATATCACATTTTATGTTGTTAGTTTGTATAATATCATGTTTTATTTGGTGAGTCTGTATAATATCACGTTTTATATGGTTAGTCTGTATAATATTACGTTTTATTTGGTTAGTCTGTATAATATCATGTTTTATTTGGTAAGTCTGTATAATATCACGTTTTATTTGGTTTGTCTGTATAATATCACGTTTTATTTGGTTAGTCTGTATAATATCACGTTTTATTTGGTAAGTCTGTATAATATCACGTTTTATTTGGTTAGTCTGTATAATATCACATTTTGTTTTGTTAGTCTGTACAATATCACATTTTTTTTGGTTAGTCTGTATAATATCACGGTTTATTTGGTTTCTCTGTATAATATCACGTTTTATTTGGTTAGTCTTTATAATATCACATTTTATTTGGTTAGTCTGTGTAACATAAATTTTTTTTTGGTAAGTCTGTATAATATTACATTTTATTTGGTTAGTCTGTATAATATCATATTTTATTTGGTTTGTCTGTATAACATCACATTTTATTTGGTTTGTCTGTATAATATCACATTTTATTGGGTTTGTCTGTATAATATCACATTTTATTTGGTTAGTCTGTATAATATCATGTTTTTTTTGGTTAGTCTGTATAATATTATGTTTTATTTGGTTAGTCTGTATAATATCACGTTTTATTTGGTTTGTCTGTATAATATCACGTTTTATTTGGTTAGTCTGTATAATATCACGTTTTATTTCGTTAGTCTGTATAATATCACATTTTATTTGGTTAGTCTGTACAATATCACCTTTTTTTTGGTTAGTCTGTATAATATCACGGTTTAGTTGGTTTCTCTGTATAATATCACGTTTTATTTGGTTAGTCTGTATAATATCACGTTTTATTTGTTTTGTATGTATAATATTACGTTTTATTTGGTCAGTCTGTATAATATCATGTTTTATTTGGTTAGTCTGTATAATAATACGTTTTATTTGGGTAGTTTGTATAATATCATGTTTTATTTGGTTGTCTGTATAATATCACGTTTTATTTGGTTTGTCTGTTTCATATCACATTTTATTTGGTTAGTCTGTATAATATAACATTTTTTTTCGTTTGTCTGTATAATATCACATTTTATTTGGTTTGTCTTTATAATATCACATTTTATTTGGTTAGTCTGTATAATATCACATTTTTTTTGTTTGTCCTTATAATATCACATTTTATTTGGTTTGTCTGTATAATATCACATTTTATGTGGTTAGTCTGTGTAATATCACGTTTTATTTTGTTAGTCTGTATAATATCACGTTTTATTTGGTTAGTCTGTATAATATCACATTTTATGTGGTTAGTCTGTATAATATAATGTTTTATTTGGTTAGTCTGTATAATATCACATTTTATGTGGTTAGTCTGTATAATATCACGTTTTATTTGGTTAGTCTGTATAATATCACATTTTATTTGGTTAGTCTGTATAATATCATGTTTTATTTGGTTAGTCTGTATAATACCATGTTTTTTTTGGTTAGTCTGTATAATATCATGTTTAAATTGGTTAGTCTGTATAATATCACGTTTTATGTGGTTAGTCTGTATAATATCACGTTTTATTTGGTTTGTCTGTACAATATCATGTTTTATTTGGTTAGTCTGTATAATATCACATTTTATGTGGTTAGTCCGTATAATATCATGTTTTATTTGGTTAGTCTGTATAATATCACATTTGATGTTGTTAGTCTGTATAATATCACCTTTTATTTGGTTAGTCTGTATGATATAACATTTTAGGTGGTTAGTCTGTATAATATAACCTTTTATTTGGTTTGTCTGTATAAAATCATGTTTTATTTGGTTAGTCTGTATAATATTATGTTTTATTTGGTTTGTCTGTATAATATCACATTTTATGTGGTTAGTCTGTATAATATCACGTTTTATTTGGTTAGTCTGTATAATATAACATTTTATTTGGTTTGTCTGTATAATATCACGTTTTATTTGGTAAGTCTGTATAATATCATGTTTTATTTGGTTAGTCTGTATAATATCACGTTTTATTTGGTTAGTCTGTATAATATCACATTTTATGTGGTTAGTCTGTATAATATCACGTTTTATTTGATTAGTCTGTATAATATCACATTTTTGTGGTTAGTGTGTATAATATCATGTTTTATTTTGTTAGTCTGTATAATATCACATTTTATGTGGTTAGTCTGTATAATATTACGTTTTATTTGGTTAGTCTGTATAATATCACCTTTTATTTGGTTAGTCCGTATAATATTACGTTTTATTTGGTTCGTCTGTATAATATCATGTTTTATTTTGTTAGTCTGTATAATATTACGTTTTGTTTGGTTAGTCTGTATAATATAATGTTTTATTTGGTTTTTCTGTATAATATCATGTTTTATTTGATTAGTCTGTATAATATCACGTTTTATTGTGTTAGTCTGTATAATATCACATTTTATGTGGTTAGTTTGTATAATATCACGTTTTATTGTGTTAGTCTGTATAATATCACATTTTTTTGGTTAGTCTGTATAATATCACGTTTTATTGTGTTAGTCTGTATAATATCACATTTTATTTGGTTAGTCTGTATAATATCACGTTTTATTGTGTTAGTCTGTATAATATCACATTTTATTTGGTTAGTCTGTATAATATTACGTTTAATTTGGTTAATCTGTATAATATCACGTTTTATTGTGTAAGTCTGTATAATATCACATTTTATTTGGTTAGTCTGTATAATATCATGTTTTATTTAGTTAGTCTGTAACATATCACGTTTTATTTGATAAGTCTGTATAATATCACATTTTATTGTGTTAGTCTGTATAATATCACATTTGATTTGGTTAGTCTGTATAATATTACGTTTTATTTGGTTTGTCTGTATAATATCACGTTTTATTTGGTTTGTCTGTATAATATCATGTTTTATGTGATTAGTCTGTATAATATCACATTTTATTTGATTAGTCTGTATAATATCACATTTTATTTGGTTAGTCTGTATAATATTACGTTTGTTTTGGTTAGTCTGTATAATATCATGTTTTATTTGGTTAGTCTGTATAATATCACGTTTTATTTGGTTTGTCTGTATAATATCACGTTTTATTTGTAAGTCTGTATAATATCACATTTTTTTTGGTTAGTCTGTATAATATTACGTTTGTTTTGGTTAGTCTGTATAATATCATGTTTTATGTTGTTAGTCTGTATAATGTTACGTTTTATTTGGTTAGTCTGTATAATATCACTTTTTATTTGGTTAGTCTGTATAATATCACGTTTTATTTGGTTAGTCTGTATAATATCACGTTTTATTTGGTTAGTCTGTATAATATCATGTTTTATTTGGTTAGTCTGTATAATATCATGTTTTATTTGGTTAGTCTGTATAATATCACCATTTATTTGGTTAGTCTGTATAATATCACGTTTTATTTGGTTTGTCTGTATAATATCACGTTTTATTTGGTTAGTCTGTATAATATCATGTTTTATTTGGTTAGTCTGTATAATATCATGTTTTATTTGGTTAGTCTGTATAATATAACATTTTATTTGGTTAGTCTGTATAATATCATGTTTTATTTTGTTAGTCTGTATAATATTACGATTTGTTGGGTTAGTCTGTATAATATAATGTTTTATTTGTTTTTTCTGTATAATATCATGTTTTATTTGGTTAGTCTGTATAATATCACGTTTTATTGTGTTAGTCTGTATAATATCACATTTTATTTGGTTAGTCTGTATAATATCACGTTTTATTGTGTTAGTCTGTATAATATCACATTTTATTTGGTTAGTCTGTATAATATCACGTTTTATTGTGTTAGTCTGTATAATATCACATTTTATTTGGTTAGTCTGTATAATATTACGTTTTATTTGGTTAGTCTGTATAATATCACGTTTTATTGTGTAAGTCTGTATAATATCACATTTTATTTGGTTAGTTTGTATAATATTACGTTTTATTTAGTAAGTCTGTATAATATCACGTTTTATTTTATTAGTCTGTATAATATCACATTTTATTGTGTTAGTCTGTATAATATCACATTTGATTTGGTTAGTCTGTATAATATTACGTTTTATTTGGTTAGTCTGTATAATATCACGTTTTATTTGGTTTGTCTGTATAATATCATGTTTTATGTGGTTAGTCTGTATAATATCACATTTTATTTGATTAGTCTGTATAATATGACATTTTATTTGGTTAATCCGTATAATATTACGTTTGTTTTTGGTAGTCTGTATAATATCATGTTTTATTTGGTTAGTGTGTATAATATCACGTTTTATTTGGTTTGTCTGTATAATATCACGTTTTATTTGTAAGTCTGTATAATATCACATTTTATTTGGTTAGTCTGTATAATATTACGTTTGTTTTGGTTAGTCTGTATAATATCATGTTTTATTTTGTTAGTCTGTATAATATCACCTTTTATTTGGTTAGTCAGTATAATATCACGTATTATTTGGTTATGCTGTATAATATCACGTTTTATTTGGTTAGACTGTATAATATCATGTTTTATTTGGTTAGTCTGTATAATATCATGTTTTATTTGGTTAGTCTGTATAATATCACCATTTATTTTGTTAGTCTGTATAATATCACAATTTATTTGGTTAGTCTGTATAATATCACGTTTTATTTGGTTTGTCTGTATAATATCACGTTTTATTTGGTTAGTCTGTATAATATCACGTTTTATTTCGTTAGTCTGTATAATATCACATTTTATTTGGTTAGTCTGTACAATATCACCTTTTTTTTGGTTAGTCTGTATAATATCACGGTTTAGTTGGTTTCTCTGTATAATATCACGTTTTATTTGGTTAGTCTGTATAATATCACGTTTTATTTGTTTTGTATGTATAATATTACGTTTTATTTGGTCAGTCTGTATAATATCATGTTTTATTTTGTTAGTCTGTATAATAATACGTTTTATTTGGGTAGTTTGTATAATATCATGTTTTATTTGGTTGTCTGTATAATATCACGTTTTATTTGGTTAGTCTGTTTCATATCACATTTTATTTGGTTAGTCTGTATAATATAACCTTTTTTTTCGTTTGTCTGTATAATATCACATTTTATTTGGTTTGTCTTTATAATATCACGTTTTATTTGGTTAGTCTGTATAATATCACATTTTTTTTGTTTGTCCTTATAATATCACATTTTATTTGGTTTGTCTGTATAATATCACATTTTATGTGGTTAGTCTGTGTAATATCACGTTTTATTTTGTAAGTCTGTATAATATCACGTTTTATATGGTTAGTCTGTATAATATCACATTTTATTTGGTTAGTCTGTATAATATCACATTTTTTTTGTTTTGTCCGTATAATATCACATTTTATTTGGTTTGTCCGTATAATATCACATTTTATGTGGTTTGTCTGAATAATATCACGTTTTATTTTGTTAGTCTGTATAATATCACGTTTTATTTGGTTAGTCTGTATAATATCACATTTTATGTGGTTAGTCTGTATAATATCATGTTTTATTTGGTTAGTCTGTATAATATAACATTTTATGTGGTTAGTCTGTATAATATCACGTTTTATTTGGTTAGTCTGTATAATATCACATTTTATTTGGTTAGTCTGTATAATATCATGTTTTATTTGGTTAGTCTGTATAATACCATGTTTTATTTGGTTAGTCCGTATAATATCATGTTTAAATTGGTTAGTCTGTATAATATCACGTTTTATTTGGTTAGTCTGTATAATATCACGTTTTATTTGGTTTGTCTGTATAATATCATGTTTTATTTGGTTAGTCTGTATAATATCACATTTTATGTGGTTAGTCCGTATAATATCATGTTTTATTTGGTTAGTCTGTATAATATCACATTTTATGTGGTTAGTCTGTATAATATCACCTTTTATTTGGTTAGTCTGTTTGATATAACATTTTAGGTGGTTAGTCTGTATAATATAACCTTTTATTTGGTTTGTCTGTATAAAATCATGTTTTATTTGGTTAGTCTGTATAATATTATGTTTTATTTGGTTTGTCTGTATAATATCACATTTTATGTGGTTAGTCTGTATAATATCACGTTTTATTTGGTTAGTCTGTATAATATAACAATTTATTTGGTTTGTCTGTATAATATCACGTTTTATTTGGTAAGTCTGTATAATATCATGTTTTATTTGGTTAGTCTGTATAATATCACGTTTTATTTGGTTAGTCTGTATAATATCACATTTTATGTGGTTAGTCTGTATAATATCACGTTTTATTTGGTTAGTCTGTATAATATCGCATTTTTGTGGTTAGTCTGTATAATATCATGTTTTATTTGGTTAGTCTGTATAATATCACATTTTATGTGGTTAGTCTGTATAATATTACGTTTTATTTGGTTAGTCTGTATAATATCACCTTTTATTTGGTTAGTCTGTATAATATTACGTTTTATTTGGTTAGTCTGTATAATATCATGTTTTATTTTGTTAGTCTGTATAATATCACGTTTTGTTTGGTTAGTCTGTATAATATAATGTTTTATTTGGTTTTTCTGTATAATATCATGTTTTAGTTGATTAGTCTGTATAATATCACGTTTTATTGTGTTAGTCTGTATAATATCACATTTTATTTGGTTAGTCTGTATAATATCACGTTTTATTGTGTTAGTCTGTATAATATCACATTTTATTCGGTTAGTCTGTATAATATCACGTTTTATTGTGTTAGTCTGTATAATATCACATTTTATTTGGTTAGTCTGTATAATATCACGTTTTATTGTGTTAGTCTGTATAATATCACATTTCATTTGGTTAGTCTGTATAATATTACGTTTTATTTGGTTAATCTGTATAATATCACGTTTTATTGTGTAAGTCTGTATAATATCACATTTTATTTGGTTAGTCTGTATAATATCATGTTTTATTTAGTTAGTCTGTATAATATCACGTTTTATTTGATAAGTCTGTATAATATCACATTTTATTGTGTTAGTCTGTATAATATCACGTTTTATTTAGTTAGTCTGTATAATATCACATTTTATGTGGTTAGTCTGTATAATATCATGTTTTATTTGGTTAGTCTGTATAATATCACATTTTATGTGGTTAGTCTGTATAATATCACGTTTTATTTGGTAAGTCTGTATAATATCACATTTTATTTGGTTAGTCTGTATAATATCATGTTTTATTTGGTTAGTCTGTATAATACCATGTTTTATTTAAATAGTCTGTATAATATCATGTTTAAATTGGTTAGTCTGTATAATATCACGTTTTATTTGGTTAGTCTGTATAATATCACGTTTTATTTGGTTTGTCTGTATAATATCATGTTTTATTTGGTTAGTCTGTATAATATCACATTTTATGTGGTTAGTCCGTATAATATCATGTTTTATTTGGTTAGTCTGTATAATATCACATTTTATGTGGTTAGTCTGTATAATATCACCTTTTATTTGGTTAGTCTGTATGATATAACATTTTAGGTGGTTAGTCTGTATAATATAACCTTTTATTTGGTTTGTCTGTATAAAATCATGTTTTATTTGGTTAGTCTGTATAATATTATGTTTTATTTGGTTTGTCTGTATAATATCACATTTTATGTGGTTAGTCTGTATAATATCACGTTTTATTTGGTTAGTCTGTATAATATAACATTTTATTTGGTTTGTCTGTATAATATCACGTTTTATTTGGTAAGTCTGTATAATATCATGTTTTATTTGGTTAGTCTGTATAATATCACGTTTTATTTGGTTAGTCTGTATAATATCACATTTTATGTGGTTAGTCTGTATAATATCACGTTTTATTTGGTTAGTCTGTATAATATCACATTTTTGTGGTTAGTCTGTATAATATCATGTTTTATTTGGTTAGTCTGTATAATATCACATTTTATGTGGTTAGTCTGTATAATATTACGTTTTATTTGGTTAGTCTGTATAA
Source organism: Euprymna scolopes (assembly GCF_053919585.1). Taxonomy (NCBI): domain Eukaryota; kingdom Metazoa; phylum Mollusca; class Cephalopoda; order Sepiida; family Sepiolidae; genus Euprymna; species Euprymna scolopes. The sequence goes on along the minus strand of NC_136517.1, from coordinate 92,541,802 downwards.
TATCACCTTTTATTTGGTTAGTCTGTATAATATTACGTTTTATTTGGTTAGTCTGTATAATATCATGTTTTATTTTGTTAGTCTGTATAATATTACGTTTTGTTTGGTTAGTCTGTATAATATAATGTTTTATTTGGTTTTTCTGTATAATATCATGTTTTAGTTGATTAGTCTGTATAATATCACGTTTTATTGTGTTAGTCTGTATAATATAACATTTTATTTGGTTAGTCTGTATAATATCACGTTTTATTGTGTTAGTCTGTATAATATCACATTTTATTTGGTTAGTCTGTATAATATCACGTTTTATTGTGTTAGTCTGTATAATATCACCTTTTTTTTGGTTAGTCTGTATAATATCACGTTTTATTGTGTTAGTCTGTATAATATCACATTTTATTTGGTTAGTCTGTATAATATTACGTTTTATTTGGTTAATCTGTATAATATCACGTTTTATTGTGTAAGTCTGTATAATATCACATTTTATTGTGTTAGTCTGTATAATATCACATTTGATTTGGTTAGTCTGTATAATATTACGTTTTATTTGGTTTGTCTGTATAATATCACGTTTTATTTGGTTTGTCTGTATAATATCATGTTTTATGTGATAAGTCTGTATAATATCACATTTTATTTGATTAGTCTGTATAATATCACATTTTATTTGGTTAGTCTGTATAATATTACATTTGTTTTGGTTAGTCTGTATAATATCACGTTTTATTTGGTTAGTCTGTATAATATCACGTTTTATTTGGTTTGTCTGTATAATATCACGTTTTTTTTGTAAGTCTGTATAATATCACATTTTATTTGGTTAGTCTGTATAATATTACGTTTGTTTTGGTTAGTCTGTATAATATCATGTTTTATGTTGTTAGTCTGTATAATGTTACGTTTTATTTGGTTAGTCTGTATAATATCACTTTTTATTTGGTTAGTTTGTATAATATCACGTTTTATTTGGTTAGTCTGTATAATATCACGTTTTATTTGGTTAGTCTGTATAATATCACGTTTTATTTGGTTAGTCTGTATAATATCATGTTTTATTTGGTTAGTCTGTATAATATCATGTTTTATTTGGTTAGTCTGTATAATATAACATTTTATTTGGTTAGTCTGTATAATATCATGTTTTATTTTGTTAGTCTGTATAATATTACGATTTGTTGGGTTAGTCTGTATAATATAATGTTTTATTTGTTTTTTCTGTATAATATCATGTTTTATTTGGTTAGTCTGTATAATATCACGTTTTATTGTGTTAGTCTGTATAATATCACATTTTATTTGGTTAGTCTGTATAATATCACGTTTTATTGTGTTAGTCTGTATAATATCACATTTTATTTGGTTAGTCTGTATAATATCACGTTTTATTGTGTTAGTCTGTATAATATCACATTTTATTTGGTTAGTCTGTATAATATTACGTTTTATTTGGTTAATCTGTATAATATCACGTTTTATTGTGTAAGTCTGTATAATATCACATTTTATTTGGTTAGTCTGTATAATATCATGTTTTATTTAGTTAGTCTGTATAATATCACGTTTTATTTGATAAGTCTGTATAATATCACATTTTATTGTGTTAGTCTGTACAATATCACATTTGATTTGGTTAGTCTGTATAATATTACGTTTTATTTGGTTTGTCTGTATAATATCACGTTTTATTTGGTTTGTCTGTATAATATCATGTTTTATGTGATTAGTCTGTATAATATCACATTTTATTTGATTAGTCTGTATAATATCACATTTTATTTGGTTATTCTGTATAATATTACGTTTGTTTTGGTTAGTCTGTATAATATCATGTTTTATTTGGTTAGTCTGTATAATATCACGTTTTATTTGGTTTGTCTGTATAATATCACGTTTTATTTGTAAGTCTGTATAATATCACATTTTATTTGGTTAGTCTGTATAATATTACGTTTGTTTTGGTTAGTCTGTATAATATCATGTTTTATGTTGTTAGTCTGTATAATGTTACGTTTTATTTGGTTAGTCTGTATAATATCACTTTTTATTTGGTTAGTCTGTATAATATCACGTTTTATTTGGTTAGTCTGTATAATATCACGTTTTATTTGGTTAGTCTGTATAATATCATGTTTTATTTGGTTAGTCTGTATAATATCATGTTTTATTTGGTTAGTCTGTATAATATCACCATTTATTTGGTTAGTCTGTATAATATCACGTTTTATTTGGTTATTCTGTATAATATCACGTTTTATTTGGTTAGTCTGTATAATATCATGTTTTATTTGGTTAGTCTGTATAATATCATGTTTTATTTGGTTAGTCTGTATAATATAACATTTTATTTGGTTTGTCTGTATAATATCATGTTTTATTTTGTTAGTCTGTATAATATTACGATTTGTTGGGTTAGTCTGTATAATATAATGTTTTATTTTTTTTTTCTGTATAATATCATGTTTTATTTGGTTAGTCTGTATAATATCACGTTTTATTGTGTTAGTCTGTATAATATCACATTTTATTTGGTTAGTCTGTATAATATCACGTTTTATTGTGTTAGTCTGTATAATATCACATTTTATTTGGTTAGTCTGTATAATATCACGTTTTATTGTGTTAGTCTGTATAATATCACATTTTATTTGGTTAGTCTGTATAATATTACGTTTTATTTGGTTAGTCTGTATAATATCACGTTTTATTGTGTAAGTCTGTATAATATCACATTTTATTTGGTTAGTCTGTATAATATTACGTTTTATTTAGTTAGTCTGTATAATATCACGTTTTATTTGATTAGTCTGTATAATATCACATTTTATTGTGTTAGTCTGTATAATATCACATTTGATTTGGTTAGTCTGTATAATATTACGTTTTATTTGGTTTGTCTGTATAATATCACGTTTTATTTGGTTTGTCTGTATAATATCATGTTTTATGTGGTTAGTCTGTATAATATCACTTTTTATTTGATTAGTCTGTATAATATCACATTTTATTTGGTTAATCTGTATAATATTACGTTTGTTTTTGTTAGTCTGTATAATATCATGTTTTATTTGGTTAGTGTGTATAATATCACGTTTTATTTGGTTTGTCTGTATAATATCACGTTTTATTTGTAAGTCTGTATAATATCACATTTTATTTGGTTAGTCTGTATAATATTACGTTTGTTTTGGATAGTCTGTATAATATCATGTTTTATTTTGTTAGTCTGTATAATATCACCTTTTATTTGGTTAGTCAGTATAATATCACGTATTATTTGGTTAGTCTGTATAATATCACGTTTTATTTGGTTAGACTTTATAATATCATGTTTTATTTGGTTAGTCTGTATAATATCATGTTTTATTTGTTTAGTCTGTATAATATCACCATTTATTTTGTTAGTCTGTATAATATCACAATTTATTTGGTTAGTCTGTATAATATCACGTTTTATTTGGTTAGTCTGTATAATATCATGTTTTATTTGGTTAGTCTGTATAATATCATGTTTTATTTGGTTAGTCTGTATAATATTACGTTTTATTTGGTTAGTCTGTATAATATCACGTTTTATTTGGTTTGTCTGTATAATATCATCTTTTATTTGGTTAGTCTGTATAATATCACGTTTTATTTGGTTAGTCTGTATATTATCACATTTTATGTGGTTAGTCTGTATACTATCATGTTTTATTTGGTTAGTCTGTATAATATCACATTTTATGTGGTTAGTCTGTATAATGTTACGTTTTATTTGATTAGTCTGTATAATATCACTTTTTGTTTGGTTAGTCTGTATAATATTACGTTTTATTTGGTTAGTCTGTATAATATCACCTTTTATTTGGTTAGTCTCTATATATCATGTTTTATTTGGTTAGTCTGTATAATATCATGTTTTATTTGGTTAGTCTGTATGATATCACGATTTATTTGGTTAGTCTGTATAATATTACGTTTTATTTGGTTAGTCTGTATAATATCACATTTTATTTGGTTAGTCTGTATAATATCACGTTTTATTTAGTTAGTCTGTATAATATCATGTTTTATTTGTTAGTCTGTATAATATCATGTTTTATTTGGTTAGACTGTATAATATCACCATTTATTTGGTTAGTCTGTATAATATCACATTTTATTTGGTTAGTCTGTATAATATCACATTTTATTTGGTTAGTCTGTATACTATCATGTTTTATTTGGTTTTTCTGTATAATATAACGTTTTATTTGGTTAGTCTGTATAATATTACGTTTCATGCGGTTAGTCTGTGTAATATCATGTTTTATTTGGTTTTTCGGTATAATATCATGTTTTATTTGGTTAGTCTGTATAATATTACGTTTTATGCGGTTAGTCTGTATAATATCATGTTTTATTTTGTTAGTCTGTATAATATAACATTTTATTTGGTTTGTCTGTATAATATCACATTTTATTTGGTTTGTCTGTATAATATCACATTTTATTTGGTTTGTCTGTATAATATCACATTTTATTTGGTTAGTCTGTATAATATTACATTTTATTTGGTTAGTCTGTTTAGTATCACCATTTATTTGGGTAGTCTGTATAATATCATGTTTTATTTGGTTAGTCTGTATAATATCACGTTTTATTTTGTTAGTCTGTATAATATCACATTTTATTTGGTTAGTCTGTATAATATCACATTTTATTTGGTTAGTCTGTACAATATCATGTTTTATTTGGTTAGTCTGTATAATATTATGTTTTATTTGGTTAGTCTGTATAATATCACGTTTTATTTCGTTAGTCTGAATAATATCACATTTTATTTGGTTAGTCTGTATAATATCATGTTTTATTTGGTTAGTCTGTATAATATCACGTTTTATTTGGTTTGTCTGTATAATATAACGTTTTATTTGGTTTGTCTGTATAATATGTCGTTTTATTTGGTTTGTCTGTATAATATCATGTTTTATTTGGTTAGTCTGTATAATATTACGTTTTATTTGGTTTGTCTGTATAATATCATGTTTTATTTGGTTAGTCTGTATAATATCACATTTTCTTTGGTTTGTCTGTATAATATCACATTTTATTTGGTTAGTCTGTATAATATCACGTTTTATTGTGTTTGTCTGTATAATATCACATTTTATTTGGTTTGTCTGTATAATATCACATTTTATTTGGTTTTTCTGTATAATATCACGTTTTATTTGGTTAGTTTGTATAATATCACATTTTATTTGGTTTGTCTGTATAATATCACGTTTTATTATGTTAGTTTGTATAATATCACATTTTATTTGGTTAGTCTGTATAATATCACGTTTTATTGTGTTTGTCTGTATAATATCACATTTTATGTTGTTAGTCTGTATAATATCACGTTTTATTTGGTTAGTCTGTATAATATCACGTTTTATTAGGTTAGGTTGTATAATATCACATTTTATTTGGTTAGTCTGTATAATATCACGTTTTATTTGGTTAGTCAGTATAATATTACGTTTTTTGTGGTTAGTCTGTATAATATCATGTTTTATTTGGTTAGTCTGTATAATATTACGTTTTATTTGGTTAGTCTATATAATATCACGTTTTATGTAGTTAGTCTGTATAATATCATGTTTTATTGGGTTAGTCTGTATAATATTACATTTTATGTTGTTAGTCTGTATAATATCACATTTCATTTGGTTTGTCTTTATAAAATCACGTTTTATTTGGTTAGTCAGTATAATATTACGTTTTTTGTGGTTAGTCTGTATAATATCACCTTTTATTTGGTTAGTCTGTATAATATCACGTTTTATTGGGTTTGTCTGTATAATATCACATTTTATGTTGTTAGCCTGTATAATATCACGTTTTATTTGTTTAGTCTGTATAATATTACGTTTTTTGTGGTTAGTCTGTATAATATCATGTTTTATTTGGTTAGTCTGTATAATATTACGTTTTATTTGGTTATTCTATATAATATTACGTTTTTTGTGGTTAGTCTGTATAATACCATGTTTTATTTGGTTAGTCTGTATAATATTATGTTTTATTTGGTTAGTCTGTATAATATCACGTTTTATTTGGTTACTCTGTATAATATCACATTTTATATGGTTAGTTTGTATAATATTACGTTTTATTTGGGTAGTATGTATAATATCACGTTTTGTGTGGTTAGTCTGTATTATATTACGTTTTATTTGGTTAGTCTTTATAATATCACATTTTATTTGGTTAGTCTTTATAATATCATGTTTTATTTCAGGAGTCTGTATAATATTACGTTTTATTTTGTTAGTCTGTATAATATCATGTTTTATTTGGTTTGTCTGTATAATATTACGTTTTGTTTGTTTGGTCTGTATAATATCATGTTTTATTTGGTTTGTCTGTATAATATCATGTTTTTCTTTGGTGAGTCTGTATAATATTACGTTTTATTTGGTTAGTCTGTATAATATCATGTTTTATTTGGTTAGTCTGTATAATATCACGTTTTATTTGGTTTGTCTGTATAATATCACGTTTTATTTCGTTAGTCTGTATAATATCACATTTTTTTTGGTTAGTCTTTAGAATATAACATTTTATTTGGTTTGTCTGTATAATATCACATTTTATTTGGTTTGTCTGTATAATATCACATTTTATTTTGTTAGTCTGTATAATATCACGTTTTATTTGGTTAGTCTGTACAATATCATGTTTTATTTGGTTAGTCTGTATAATATCATGTTTTATTTGGTTAGTCTGTATAATATCACCATTTATTTGGGTAGTCTTTATAATATCACATTTTGTTTGGTTAGTCTGTATAATATCATGTTTTATTTGGTTAGTCTGTATAATATGATGTTTTATTTTGTTAGTCTGTATAATATCACGTTTTATTTGGTTAGTCTGTATAATATCATGTTTTATTTGGTTAATCAGTATAATATTACGTTTTATGCGGTTAGTCTGTATAATATCATGTTTTATTTGGTTAGTCTGTATAATATCACATTTTATTTGGTTTGTCTGTATAATATCACATTTTATATGGTTAGTCTCTATAATATTACGTTTTATTTGGGTAGTCTGTTTAATATCATGTTTTATTTGGTTAGTCTGTATAATATCACATTTTATTTGGTTTGTCTGTATAATATCACATTTTATTTGGTTAGTCTGTATAATATTACGTTTTTTGTGGTTAGTCTGTATAATATCATGTCTTATTTAGTTAGTCTGTATAATATTACGTTTTATTTGGTTAGTCTGTATAATATCACGTTTTATATGGTTAGTCTCTATTATATTACGTTTTATTTGGTTAGTCTGTATAATATCACATTTTATTTGGTTAGTCTGTATAATATCACGTTTTATTTGGTTAGTCTGTATAATATCATGTTTTATTTGGGTAGTCTGTATAATATCACGTTTTATATGGTTAGTCTCTATAATATTACGTTTTGTTTGGTTAGTCTGTATAATATCACATTTTATTTGGTTAGTCTGTATAATATCACATTTTATTTGGTTAGTCTGTATAATATCACGTTTTATTTGGTTAGTCTGTATAATATCATGTTTTATTTGGTTAGTCTGTATAATATCACGTTTTATTTGGTTTGTCTGTATAAGATCACGTTTTATTTGGTTATTCCGTATAATATACCATTTTATTTGCTTTGTCTGTATAATATCACGTTTTATTTGGTTAGTCTGTATAATATCACGTTTTATTTGGTTAGTCTGTATAATATTACGTTATATTTGGTTAGTCTGCATAATATCACATTTTATTTGGTTAGTCTGTATAATATCACATTTTATTTGGTTAGTCTGTATAATATTAGGTTTTATTTGGTTAGTCTGTATCATATCACGTTTTATTTGGTTAGTCTGTATAATATTACGTTGTATTTGGTTAGTCTGCATAATATAACATTTTATTTGGTTTATCTGTATAATATCACGTTTTATTTGGTTAGTCTGTATAATATCACATTTTATTTGGTTAGTCTGTATAATATCACGTTTTATTTGGTTAGTCTGAATAATATCACATTTTATTTGGTTAGTCTGTATAATATTACGTTTTATTTGGTTAGTCTGTATAATATCACGTTTTATTTGGTTAGTCTGTATAATATTACGTTTTATTTGGTTAGTCTGCATAATATAACATTTTATTTGGTTAGTCTGTATAATATCATGTTTTATTTGGTTAGTCTGTATAATATCACCATTTATTTGGGTAGTCTGTATAATATCACATTTTGTTTGGTTAGTCTGTATAATATCAAATTTTATTTGGTTAGTCTGTATAATATGATGTGTTATTTTGTTAGTCTGTATAATATTACGTTTTATTTGGTTAGTCTGTACAATCTCATGTTTTATTTTGTTTTTCTGTATAATATCATGTTTTATTTGGTTAGTCAGTATAATATTACGTTTTATGCGGTTAGTCTGTATAATATCATGTTTTATTTGGTTAGTCTGTATAATATCACATTTTATTTGATTTGTCTGTATAATATCACATTTTATTTGGTTTGTCTGTATAATATCACATTTTATTTGGTTTGTCTGTATAATATCACATTTTATTTGGTTAGTCTGTATAATATTACGTGGTATTTGGGTAGTCTGTATAATATCATGGTTCATTTGGTTAGTCTGCATAATATCACATTTTATTTGGGTAGTCTGTATAATATCACATTTTATTTAGTTTGTCTGTATAATATTACATTTTATTTGGTTAGTCTGTATAATATCACCTTTTATTTGGTTAGTCTGTATAATATTACGTTGTATTTCGGTAGTCTGTGTAATATCATGTTTTATGTGGTTAGTCTGTATAATATCACGTTTCATTTGGTTAGTCTGTATAATATCACATTTTATTTGGTTAGTCTGTTTAATATCACATTTAATGTGGTTAGTCTGTATAATATCATGTTTTATTTGGTTAGTCTGTATAATATCACGTTTTATTTGGTTTGTCTGTATAATATCACGTTTTATTTCGTTAGTCTGTATAATATCACATTTTTTTTGGTTAGTCTTTAGAATATAACATTTTATTTGGTTTGTCTGTATAATATCACATTTTATTTGGTTTGTCTGTATAATATCACATTTTATTTTGTTAGTCTGTATAATATCACGTTTTTTTTGGTTAGTCTGTACAATATCATGTTTTATTTGGTTAGTCTGTATAATATCATGTTTTATTTGGTTAGTCTGTATAATATCACCATTTATTTGGGTAGTCTTTATAATATCACATTTTGTTTGGTTAGTCTGTATAATATCATGTTTTATTTGGTTAGTCTGTATAATATGATGTTTTATTTTGTTAGTCTGTATAATATCACGTTTTATTTGGTTAGTCTGTATAATATCATGTTTTATTTGGTTAATCAGTATAATATTACGTTTTATGCGGTTAGTCTGTATAATATCATGTTTTATTTGGTTAGTCTGTATAATATCACATTTTATTTGGTTTGTCTGTATAATATCACATTTTATATGGTTAGTCTCTATAATATTACGTTTTATTTGGGTAGTCTGTATAATATCATGTTTTATTTGGTTAGTCTGTATAATATCACATTTTATTTGGTTTGTCTGTATAATATCACATTTTATTTGGTTAGTCTGTATAATATTACGTTTTTTGTGGTTAGTCTGTATAATATCATGTCTTATTTAGTTAGTCTGTATAATATTACGTTTTATTTGGTTAGTCTGTATAATATCACGTTTTATATGGTTAGTCTCTATTATATTACGTTTTATTTGGTTAGTCTGTATAATATCACATTTTATTTGGTTAGTCTGTATAATATCACGTTTTATTTGGTTAGTCTGTATAATATCATGTTTTATTTGGGTAGTCTGTATAATATCACGTTTTATATGGTTAGTCTCTATAATATTACGTTTTGTTTGGTTAGTCTGTATAATATCACATTTTATTTGGTTAGTCTGTATAATATCACATTTTATTTGGTTAGTCTGTATAATATCACGTTTTATTTGGTTAGTCTGTATAATATCATGTTTTATTTGGTTAGTCTGTATAATATCACGTTTTATTTGGTTTGTCTGTATAAGATCACGTTTTATTTGGTTATTCCGTATAATATACCATTTTATTTGCTTTGTCTGTATAATATCACGTTTTATTTGGTTAGTCTGTATAATATCACGTTTTATTTGGTTAGTCTGTATAATATTACGTTATATTTGGTTAGTCTGCATAATATCACATTTTATTTGGTTAGTCTGTATAATATCACATTTTATTTGGTTAGTCTGTATAATATTAGGTTTTATTTGGTTAGTCTGTATCATATCACGTTTTATTTGGTTAGTCTGTATAATATTACGTTGTATTTGGTTAGTCTGCATAATATAACATTTTATTTGGTTTATCTGTATAATATCACGTTTTATTTGGTTAGTCTGTATAATATCACATTTTATTTGGTTAGTCTGTATAATATCACGTTTTATTTGGTTAGTCTGAATAATATCACATTTTATTTGGTTAGTCTGTATAATATTACGTTTTATTTGGTTAGTCTGTATAATATCACGTTTTATTTGGTTAGTCTGTATAATATTACGTTTTATTTGGTTAGTCTGCATAATATAACATTTTATTTGGTTAGTCTGTATAATATCATGTTTTATTTGGTTAGTCTGTATAATATCACCATTTATTTGGGTAGTCTGTATAATATCACATTTTGTTTGGTTAGTCTGTATAATATCAAATTTTATTTGGTTAGTCTGTATAATATGATGTGTTATTTTGTTAGTCTGTATAATATTACGTTTTATTTGGTTAGTCTGTACAATCTCATGTTTTATTTTGTTTTTCTGTATAATATCATGTTTTATTTGGTTAGTCAGTATAATATTACGTTTTATGCGGTTAGTCTGTATAATATCATGTTTTATTTGGTTAGTCTGTATAATATCACATTTTATTTGATTTGTCTGTATAATATCACATTTTATTTGGTTTGTCTGTATAATATCACATTTTATTTGGTTTGTCTGTATAATATCACATTTTATTTGGTTAGTCTGTATAATATTACGTGGTATTTGGGTAGTCTGTATAATATCATGGTTCATTTGGTTAGTCTGCATAATATCACATTTTATTTGGGTAGTCTGTATAATATCACATTTTATTTAGTTTGTCTGTATAATATTACATTTTATTTGGTTAGTCTGTATAATATCACCTTTTATTTGGTTAGTCTGTATAATATTACGTTGTATTTCGGTAGTCTGTGTAATATCATGTTTTATGTGGTTAGTCTGTATAATATCACGTTTCATTTGGTTAGTCTGTATAATATCACATTTTATTTGGTTAGTCTGTTTAATATCACATTTAATGTGGTTAGTCTGTATAATATCATGTTTTATTTGGTTAGTCTGTATAATATCACATTTTATTTGGTTTGTCTGTATAATATCACATTTTATTTGGTTAGTCTGTATAATATTACGTTTTTTGTGGTTAGTCTGTATAATATCATGTCTTATTTAGTTAGTCTGTATAATATTACGTTTTATTTGGTTAGTCTGTATAATATCACGTTTTATATGGTTAGTCTCTATAATATTACGTTTTATTTGGTTAGTCTCTATAATATCATGTTTTATTTGGTTAGTCTGTATAATATCACGTTTTATTTGGTTAGGCTGTATAATATTACGTTTTTTGTGGTTAGTCTGTATAATATCATGTCTTATTTAGTTAGTCTGTATAATATTACGTTTTATTTGGTTAGTCTGTATAATATAACGTTTTATATTGTTAGTCTCTATAATATTACGTTTTGTTTGGTTAGTCTGTATAATATCACATTTTATTTGGTTAGTCTGTATAATATCACATTTTATTTGGTTAGTCTGTATAATATCACGTTTTATTTGGTTAGTCTGTATAATATCATGTTTTATTTGGTTAGTCTGTATAATATCACGTTTTATTTGGTTTGTCTGTATAAGATCACGTTTTATTTGGTTAGTCCGTATAATATCACATTTTATTTGGTTAGTCTGTATAATATCACGTTTTATTTGGTTAGTCTGTATAATATCACGTTTTATTTGGTTAGTCTGTATAATATTACGTTTTATTTGGTTAGTCTGCATAATATAAAATTTTATTTGGTTTGTCTGTATAATATCACATTTTATTTGGTTAGTCTGTATAATATTAGGTTTTATGTGGTTAGTCTGTATAATATCACGTTTTATTTGGTTAGTCTGTATAATTTTACGTTTTATTTGTTTAGTCTGTATAATATAACATTTTATTTGGTTTGTCTGTATAATATCACGTTTTATTTGGTTAGTCTGTATAATATCACATTTTATTTGGTTAGTCTGTATAATATCACGTTTTATTTGGTTAGTCTGTAGATTATCACGTTTTATTTGGTTTGTCTGTATAATATCACGTTTTATTTGGTTAGTCTGTATAATATTACGTTTTATTTGGTTAGTCTGCATAATATAACATTTTATTTGGTTTGTCTGTATAATATCACGTTTTATTTGGTTTGTCTGTATAATATTACGTTTTATTTGGTTAGTCTGTATAATATCCCGTTTTATTTCGTTAGTCTGTATAATATCACGTTTTATTTGGTTAGTCTGTATAATATTACGTTTTATTTGGTTAGTCTGTGTAATATCATGTTTTATTTTGTTAGTCTGTATAATATCACATTTTCCTTGTTTTGTCTGTATAATATCACATATTATGTGGTTAGTCTGTATAATATCACGTTTTATTTGGTTAGTCTGTATAATATCGCATTTTATTTGGTTAGTCTGTATAATATTACGTTTTATTTGGTTAGTCTGTATAATATCACCATTTATTTGGTTAGTCTGTATAATATTTCGTTTTATGTGGTTAGTCTGTATAATATCATGTTTTATTTTGTGAGTCTGTATAATATCACATTTTATTTGGTTAGTCTGTATAATATACCGTTTTATTTTGTTAGTCTGTATAATATTACGTTTTATTTGGTTATTCTGTATAATATGATGTTTTATTTTGTTAGTCTGTATAATATCACATTTTATTTGGTTAGTCTGTATAATATTACGTTTTATTTTGTTAGTCTGTATAATATCACGTTTTATGTGGTTAGTCTGTATAATATCATGTTTTATTTGGTTAGTCTGTATAATATCATGTTTTATTTGGTTTTTCTGTATTATATAACATTTTACTTGGTAAGTCTGTATAATATCACATTTTATTTGGTTAGTCTGTATAATATCATGTTTTATTTTGTTAGTCTGTATAATATTACGTTTTATTTTGTTAGTCTGTATAATATCATGGTTTATTTTGTGTGTCTGTATAATATTACGTTTTATTTGGTTAGTCTTTATAATATAATGTTTTATTTGGTTTGTCTGTATAATATCATGTTTTCTTTGGTTAGTCTGTATAATATTACGTTTTATTTGGTTAGTCTGTATAATATCACGTTTTATTTGGTTTGTCTGTATAATATTACGTTTTATTTTATTAGTCTGTATAATATCATGTTTTATTTGGTTAGTCTGTATAATATCACGTTTTATTTGGTTAGTCTGTATAATATCATGTTTTATTTGGTTAGTCCGTAAAATATCACCTTTTATTTGGTTAATCTGTATAATATCACGTTTTATTTAGTGTGTCTGTATAATATCACATTTTATTTGGTTAATCTGTATAATATCACGTTTTATTTGGTTAGTCTCTTTAATATCACATTTTATTTTGTTAGTCTGTATAATATCACATTTTTTTTGGTTTGTGTGTATAATATCACATTTTATTTGGTTTTTCTGGATTATATCACATTTTATTTGGTTAGTCTGTATAATATCACGTTTTATTTGTTTAGTCTGTATAATATCACATTGTATGTTGTTTGTCTGTATAATATCACATTTTATTTGGTTGGTTGGTATAATATCACATTTTATTTGGTGTGTCTGTATAATATCACATTTTATTTAGTTTGTCTGTATAATATCACATTTTATTTGGTTTTTCTGTATAATATCATGTTTTATTTGGTTAGTCTGTATAATATCACATTTTATTGTGTTAGTCTGTATAATTTCACGTTTTATTTGGTTAGTCTGTATAATATCACATTTTATTTGGTTTGTCTGTATAATATCACGTTTTATTTGGTTTGTCTGTATAATATCACGTTTTATTTGGTTAGTCTGTATAATATCACGTTTTATTTGGTTTGTGTGTATAATATCACATTTTATTTAGTTTGTCTGTATAATATTACATTTTATTTGGTTCGTCTGTATAATATGACATTTTTTGTGGTTAGTCTGTATAATATCACGTTTTTTTTTTGTTAGTCTGTATAATATCACGTTTTATTTGGTTAGTCTGTATAATATCACATTTTATTTGGTTAGTCTGTATTATATCATGTTTTATGTGGTTATTCTGTATAATATTACGTTTTATTTGTTTAGTCTGTGTAATATTATGTTTTATTTGGTTAGTCTGCATAATATCATGTTTTATTTTGTTAGTCTGTATAATATCACGTTTTATTTTGTTAATCTGTATAATATCATGTTTTATTTGGTTAGTCTGTATAATATCACGTTTTTTTTAGTTAGTCTGTATAATATCACGTTTTATTTGGTTAGTATGTATAATATCACCTTTTATTTGGTTAGTCTGTATAATATTACCTTTTATTTGGTTAGTCTGTATAATATCATGTTTTATTTGGTTAGTCTGTATAATATTACGTTTTATTTGGTTTGTCTGTATAATATCACGTTTTATTTGGTTAGTCTGTATAATATTACGTTTTATTTGGTTAGTCTGTATAATATCATATTTTATTTGGTTAGTCTGTATAATATCACGTTTTATTTGCTTAGTCTGTATTATATCACGTTTTATTTGGTTAGTATGTATAATATCACGTTTTATTTGGTTAGTCTGTATAATATTACGTTTTATTTGGTTAGTCTGTATAATATCATGTTTTATTTGGTTAGTCTGTATAATATTACGTTTTATTTGGTTTGTCTGTATAATATCACGTTTTATTTGGTTTGTCTGTATAATATCACGTTTTATTTGGTTTGTCTGTATAATATCACATTTTATTTGGTTAGTCTGTATAATACACCGTTTTATTTGGTTTGTCTGTATAATATCACATTTTATTTGGTTGGTCTGTATAATATAACATGTTATTTGGGTTGTCTGTAAATATCACATGTTATGTTGTTAGTCTGCAAAAAATCACATTTTATTTGGTTAGTCTGTATAATATCACGTTTTATTTGGTTTGTCTGTATAATATCACCTTTTTATTTGGTTAGTCTGTATAATATCACATTTTATTTGGTTGTCTGTATAATATCACGTTTTATTTGGTTTGTCTGTATAATATCACGTTTTATTTGGTTAGTCTGTATAATATAACGTTTTATTTGGTTTGTCTGTATAATATCACGTTTTATTTGGTTAGTCTGTATAATATCACGTTTTATTTGGTTTGTCTGTATAATATCACGTTTTATTTGGTTTGTCTGTATAATATCACGTTTTATTTTGTTAGTCTGTATAATATCACGTTTTATTTTGTTAGTCTGTATAATATCACGTTTTATGTGTTTGTCTGTATAATATCACGTTTTATTTGGTTTTTCTGTATAATATCACGTTTTATTTGGTTAATCTGTATAATATCACATTTTATTTGGTTAGTCTGTATAATATCATGTTTTATTTGGTTTGTCTGTATAATATCAGGTTTATTTGGTTTGTCTGTATAATATCACGTTTTATTTGGTTAGTCTGTACAATATCACGTTTTATTTGGTTAGTCTGTATAATATCACGTTTTATTTGGTTTGTCTGTATAATATCACATTTTATTTGGTTAGTCTGTATAATACACCGTTTTATTTGGTTTGTCTGTATAATATCACATTTTATTTGGTTGGTCTGTATAATATAACATGTTATTTGGTTAGTCTGTATAATATAACATGTTATTTGGTTAGTCTGTATAATATCACATGTTATTTGGGTTGTCTGTAAATATCACATGTTATGTGGTTAGTCTGCAAAAAATCCTATTTTATTTGGTTAGTCTGTATAATATCACGTTTTGTTTGGTTAGTCTGTATAATATCACCTTTTTATTTGGTTAGTCTGTATAATATCACATTTTATTTGGTTTGTCTGTATAATATCACGTTTTATTCGGTTAGTCTGTATAATATTAAATTTAGTTTGGTTAGTCAGTATAATATCACATTTTATTTGGTTAGTCTGTATAATATCACATTTTATGTGGTTAGTCTGTATAATATCACGTTTTTTTTTGTTAGTCTGTATAATATAACTTTTTATTTGGTTAGTCCGTATAATATCACATTTTATTTGGTTAGTCTGTATAATATAACATTTTTTTTGGTTTGTCTGTATAATATCGCATTTTACTTGGTAAGTCTGTATAATATCATGTTTTATTTTGTTAGTCTGTATAATATCACATTTTATTTGGTTAGTCTGAATAATATCACATTTTATTTGGTTTGTCTGTATAATATCACGTTTTGTTTGGTTAGTCTGTATAATATCACATTTTATTTGGTTAGTCTGTATAATATCACGTTTTATTTGGTTAATCTGTATAATATCATGTTTTATTTGGTTTGTCTGTATAATATCACGTTTTATTTGGTTAGTCTGTATAATATCACATTTTATTTGGTTAGTCTGTATAATATCACGTTTTATTTGGTTAGTCTGTATAATATCACGTTTTATTTTGTTTGTCTGTATAATATCACGTTTTATTTGGTTAGTCTGTATAATATCACGTTTTATTTGGTTAGTCTGTATAATATCACGTTTTATTTGGTTTGTCTGTATAATATCACGTTTTATTTGGTTAGTCCGTATAATATCACGTTTTATTTGGTTAGTCTGTAAAATATCACATTTTATTTGGTTAGTCTGTATAATATCACGTTTTATTTGGTTAGTCCGTATAATATCACATTTTATTTGGTTTGTCTGTATAATATCACGTTTTATTAGGTTAGTCTGTATAATATCACGTTTTATTTGGTTAGTCTGTATAATATCATGTTTTATTTGGTTTGTCTGTATAATATCACGTTTTATTTGGTTTGTCTGTATAATATCACGTTTTATTTGGTTTGTCTGTATAATATAACGTTTTATTTGGTTTGTCTGTATAATATCACGTTTTATTTGGTTTGTCTGTATAATATCACGTTTTATTTGGTTTGTCTGTATAATATCGCGTTTTATTTTGTTAGTCTGTATAATATCACGTTTTATTTGGTTAGTCTGTATAATATCACGTTTTATTTGGTTTGTCTGTATAATATCACGTTTTATTTTGTAAGTATGTATAATATCACGTTTTATTTGGTTAGTCTGTATAATATAACGTTTTATTTGGTTTGTCTGTATAATATCACGTTTTATTTGGTTAGTCTGTATAATATCACGTTTTATTTGCTTAGTCTGTATAATATCACGTTTTATTTGGTTCGTCTGTATAATATCACGTTTTATTTGGTTTGTCTGTATAATATTACGTTTTATTTGGTTAGTCTGTATAATATCACGTTTTATTTGGTTAGTCTGTATAATATCACGTTTTATTTGGTTTGTCTGTATAATATCACGTTTTATTTGGTTAGTCTGTAAAATATCACGTTTTATTTGGTTAGTCTGTATAATATCACGTTTTGTTTGGTTAGTCTGTATAATATCACGTTTTATTTGGTTAGTCTGTATAATATCACGTTTTATGTGGTTAGTCTGTATAATATAACGTTTTATTTGGTTTGTCTGTATAATATTACGTTTTATTTGGTTAGTCTGTATAATATAACGTTTTATTTGGTTTGTCTGTATAATATCACGTTTTATTTGGTTAGTCAGTATAATATCACGTTTTATTTGGTTTGTCTGTATAATATCACGTTTTATTTGGTTTGTCTGTATAATATCACGTTTTATTTTGTTTGTCTGTATAATATCACGTTTTATTTTGTTAGTCTGTATAATATCACGTTTTATTTGGTTTGTCTGTATAATATCACGTTTTATTTGGTTTTTCTGTATAATATCACGTTTTATTTGGTTAGTCTGTATAATATCACGTTTTATTTGGTTAGTCTGTATAATATCATGTTTTATTTGGTTTGTCTGTATAATATAACGTTTTATTTGGTTTGTCTGTATAATATCACGTTTTATTTGGTTAGTCTGTACAATATCACGTTTTATTTGGTTAGTCTGTATAATATCACGTTTTATTTGGTTTGTCTGTATAATATGACATTTTATTTGGTTAGTCTGTATAATACACCGTTTTATTTGGTTTGTCTGTATAATATCACATTTTATTTGGTTGGTCTGTATAATATAACATGTTATTTGGTTAGTCTGTATAATATCACATTTTATTTGGTTAGTCTGTACAATATCACCTTTTTTTGGTTAGTCTGTATAATATCACGGTTTATTTGGTTTCTCTGTATAATATCACGTTTTATTTGGTTAGTCTGTATAATATCACCTTTTTATTTGGTTAGTCTGTATAATATCACATTTTATTTGGTTTGTCCGTATAATATCACGTTTTATTCGGTTAGTCTGTATAATATTTTATTTTGTTTGGTTAGTCTGTATAACATCACATTTTATTTGGTTTGTCTGTATAATATCACAATTTATGTAATTAGTCAGTATAATATCACGTTTTTTTTGTTAGTCTGTATAATATCACTTTTTATTTGGTTAGTCCGTATAATATCACATTTTATTTGGTTAGTCTGTATAATATAACATTTTTTTTGGTTTGTCTGTATAATATCACATTTTATTTGGTTAGTCTGTATAATATCATGTTTTATTTTGTTAGTCTGTATAATATCACCTTTTATTTGTTTAGTCTGTATAATATCACCTTTTATTTGGTTAGTCTGTATAATATCATGTTTTATTTTGTTAGTCTGTATAATATCACCTTTTATTTGGTTAGTCTGTATAATATCATGTTTTATTTGGTTAGTCTATATAATATCACATTTTATGTTGTTAGTCTGCATAATATCATGTTTTATTTGGTGAGTCTGTATAATATCACGTTTTATATGGTTAGTTTGTATAATATTACGTTTTATTTGGTTAGTCTGTATAATATCATGTTTTATTTGGTAAGTCTTTATAATATCACGTTTTATTTGGTTTGTCCGTATAATATCACGTTTTATTTGGTTAGTCTGTATAATATCACGTTTTATTTGGTAAGTCTGTATAATATCACGTTTTATTTGGTTAGTCTGTATAATATCACATTTTATTTTGTTAGTCTGTACAATATCACATTTTTTTTTGGTTAGTCTGTATAATATCACGGTTTTTTTGGTTTCTCTGTATAATATCACGTTTTATTTGGTTAGTCTTTATAATATCACATTTTATTTGGTTAGTCTGTGTAATATACATTTTTTTTTTGGTTAGTCTGTATAATATCACATTTTATTTGGTTAGTCTGTATAATATAATATTTTATTTGGTTTGTCTGTATAACATCACATTTTATGTGGTTTGTCTGTATAATATCACATTTTATTTGGTTAGTCTGTATAATATCACATTTTATTTGGTTAGTCTGTATAATATCATGTTTTTTTTTGGTTAGTCTGTATAATATTATGTTTTATTTGGTTAGTCTGTATAATATCACGTTTTATTTTGTTTGTCTGTATAATATCACGTTTTATTTGGTTAGTCTGTATAATATCACGTTTTATTTGGTTAGTCTGTATAATATCACATTTTATTTGGTTAGTCTGTACAATATCACCTTTTTTTTGGTTAGTCTGTATAATATCACGGTTTATTTGGTTTCTCTGTATAATATCACGTTTTATTTGGTTAGTCTGTATAATATCACGTTTTATTTGGTTAGTCTGTATAATATTACGTTTTATTTGGTTAGTCTGTATAATATCATGTTTTGTTTGGTTAGTCTGTATAATAATACGTTTTATTTGGTTAGTTTGTATAATATCATGTTTTATTTGGTTGTCTGTATAATATCACGTTTTATTTGGTTAGTCGTTTTCATATCACATTTTATTTGGTTAGTCTGTATAATATCGCCTTTTTTTTCGTTTGTCTGTATAATATCACATTTTATTTGGTTTGTCTTTATAATATCACGTTTTATTTGGTTAGTCTGTATAATATCACATTTTTTTTGTTTGTCCTTATAATATCACATTTTATTTGGTTTGTCTGTATAATATCACATTTTATGTGGTTAGTCTGTGTTATATCACGTTTTATTTTGTAAGTCTGTATAATATCACGTTTTATTTGGTTAGTCTGTATAATATCACATTTTATTTGGTTAGTCTGTATAATATCACATTTTTTTTGTTTTGTCCGTATAATATCACATTTTATTTGGTTTGTCCGTATAATATCACATTTTATTTGGTTTGTCTGTATAATATAACGTTTTATTTTGTTAGTCTGTATAATATCATGTTTTAATTGGTTAGTCTGTATAATATCACGTTTTATTTTGTTAGTCTGTATAATATCACATTTTATTTAGTTAGTCTGTATAATATCATGTTTTATTTGGTTAGTCTGTATAATATTACATTTTATGTGGTTAGTCTGTATAATATCACGTTTTATTTGGTTAGTCTGTATAATATCACATTTTATTTGGTAAGTCTGTATAATATCATGTTTTATTTGGTTAGTCTGTATAATACCATGTTTTATTTGGTTAGTCTGTATAATATCATGTTTAAATTGGTTAGTCTGTATAATATCACGTTTTATTTGGTTAGTCTGTATAATATCACATTTTATTTGGTTTGTCTGTATAATATCATGTTTTATTTGGGTAGTCTGTATAATATCACATTTTATGTGGTTAGTCCGTATAATATCATGTTTTATTTGGTTAGTCTGTATAATATCACGTTTTATTTCGTTAGTCTGTATAATATCACCTTTTATTTGGTTAGTCTGTATAATATCACATTTTTATTGGTTTGTCTGTATAATATCACGTTTTATTTGGTTAGTCTGTATAAAATCATGTTTTATTTTGTTAGTCTGTATAATATTATGTTTTATTGTGTTTGTCTGTATAATATCACATTTTATGTGGTTAGTCTGTATAATATCACGTTTTATTTGGTTAGTCTGTATAATATCACATTTTATTTGGTTTGTCTGTATAATATCACGTTTTATTTGGTTAGTCTGTATAATATCATGTTTTATTTGGTTAGTCTGTATAATATCACCTTTTATTTGGTTAGTCTGTATAATATCACATTTTATGTGGTTAGTCTGTATAATATCACGTTTTATTTGGTTAGTCTGTATAATATCACATTTTTGTGGTTAGTCTGTATAATATCATGTTTTATTTGGTTAGTCTGTATAATATCACATTTTATGTGGTTAGTCTGTATAATATTACGTTTTATTTGGTTAGTCTGTATAATATCACCTTTTATTTGGTTAGTCTGTATAATATTACGTTTTATTTGGTTTTTCTGTATAATATCATGTTTTATTTGGTTAGTCTGTATAATATCACGTTTTATTGTGTTAGTCTGTATAATATCACATTTTATTTGGTTAGTCTGTATAATATCACGTTTTATTGTGTTAGTCTGTATAATATCACATTTTATTTGGTTAGTCTGTATAATATAATGTTTTATTGTGTTAGTCTGTATAATATCACATTTTATTTGGTTAGTCTGTATAATATCACGTTTTATTGTGTTAGTCTGTATAATATCACATTTTATTTGGTTAGTCTGTATAATATCACGTTTTATTTGGTTAATCTGTATAATATCACGTTTTATTGTGTAAGTCTGTATAATATCACATTTTATTTGGTTAGTCTGTATAATATCATGTTTTATTTAGTTAGTCTGTATAATATCACGTTTTATTTGATTAGTCTGTATAATATCACATTTTATTGTGTTAGTCTGTATAATATCACATTTGATTTGGTTAGTCTGTATAATATTACGTTTTATTTGGTTTGTCTGTATAATATCACGTTTTATTTGGTTTGTCTGTATAATATCATGTTTTATGTGATTAGTCTGTACAATATCACATTTTATTTGATTAGTCTGTATAATATCACATTTTATTTGGTTAGTCTGTATAATATTACGTTTGTTTTGGTTAGTCTGTATAATATCATGTTTTATTTGGTTAGTCTGTATAATATCACGTTTTATTTGGTTTGTCTGTATAATATCACGTTTTATTTGTAAGTCTGTATAATATCACCTTTTATTTGGTTAGTCTGTATAATATTACGTTTGTATTGGTTAGTCTGTATAATATCATGTTTTATTTTGTTAGTCTGTATAATATCACCTTTTATTTTGTTAGTCAGTATAATATCACGTTTTATTTGGTTAGTCTGTATAATCTCACATTTTATGTGGTTAGTCTGTATAATATCATGTTTTATTTTGGTTAGTCTGTATAATATCACATTTTATGTTGTTAGTCTGTATAATATTACGTTTTATTTGGTTAGTCTGTATAATATCACTTTTTATTTGGTTAGTCTGTATAATATCACGTTTTATTTGGTTAGTCTGTATAATATCACGTTTTATTTGGTTAGTCTGTATAATATCATGTTTTATTTGGTTAGTCTGTATAATATCATGTTTTATTTGGTTAGTCTGTATAATATCATGTTTTATTTGGTTAGTCTGTATAATATAATATTTTATTTTGTTTGTCTGTATAATATCATGTTTTATTTTGTTAGTCTGTATAATATCACATTTTATGTTGTTAGTCTGTATAATATCATGTTTTATTTAGTTAGTCTGTAAATTATCACATTTTATGTGGTTAGTCTGTATAATATCATGTTTTATTTGGTTAGTCTGTATAATATCACATTTTATGTGGTTAGTCTGTATAATATTACGTTTTATTTGGTTAGTCTGTATAATATCATGTTTTATTTTGTTAGTCTGTATAATATTACGATTTGTTTGGTTAGTCTGTATAATATAATGTTTTATTTGTTTTTTCTGTATAATATCATGTTTTATTTGGTTAGTCTGTATAATATCACGTTTTATTTGGTTTGTCTGTATAATATCACATTTTATTTGGTTAGTCTGTATAATATCACGTTTTATTGTGTTAGTCTGTATAATATCACATTTTATTTTGTTAGTCTGTATAATATCACGTTTTATTGTGTTAGTCTGTATAATATCACATTTTATTTGGTTAGTCTGTATAATATTACGTTTTATTTGGTTAGTCTGTATAATATCTCGTTTTATTGTGTAAGTCTGTATAATATCACATTTTATTTGGTTAGTCTGTATAATATCATGTTTTATTTAGTTAGTCTGTATAATATCACGTTTTATTTGATTAGTCTGTATAATATCACATTTTATTGTGTTAGTCTGTATAATATCACATTTGATTTGGTTAGTCTGTATAATATTACGTTTTATTTGGTTTGTCTGTATAATATCACGTTTTATTTGGTTTGTCTGTATAATATCATGTTTTATGTGGTTAGTCTGTGTAATATCACATTTTATTTGATTAGTCTGTAAATTATCACATTTTATTTGGTTAATCTGTATAATATTACGTTTGTTTTTGTTAGTCTGTATAATATCATGTTTTATATGGTTAGTGTGTATAATATCACGTTTTATTTGGTTTGTCTGTATAATATCACGTTTTATTTGTAAGTCTGTATAATATCACATTTTATTTGGTTAGTCTGTATAATATTACGTTTGTTTTGGTTAGTCTGTATAATATCATGTTTTATTTTGTTAGTCTGTATAATATCACCTTTTATTTGGTTAGTCAGTATAATATCATGTTTTATTTGGTTAGTCTGTATAATATCATGTTTTATTTGGTTAGTCTGTATAATATTACGTTTTATTTGGTTAGTCTGTATAATATCACGTTTTATTTGGTTTGTCTGTATAATATTATCTTTTATTTGGTTTGTCAGTATAATATCACGTTTTATTTTGTTAGTCTGTATATTTTCACATTTTATGTGGTTAGTCTGTATACTATCATGTTTTATTTGGTTAGTCTGTATAATATCACATTTTATGTGGTTAGTCTGTATAATGTTACGTTTTATTTGGTTAGTCTGTATAATATCACTTTTTATTTGGTTAGTCTGTATAATATTACGTTTTATTTTGTTAGTCTGTATAATATCACGTTTTATTTGGTTAGTCTCTATATATCATGTTTTATTTGGTTAGTCTGTATAATATCATGTTTTATTTGGTTAGTCTGTATGATATCACCATTTATTTGGTTAGTCTGTATAATATTACGTTTTATTTGGTTAGTCTGTATAATATCACATTTTATTTGGTTAGTCTGTATAATATCACGTTTTATTTAGTTAGTCTGTATAATATCATGTTTTATTTGTTAGTCTGTATAATATCATGTTTTATTTGGTTAGACTGTATAATATCACCATTTATTTGGTTAGTCTGTATAATATCACATTTTATTTGGTTAGTCTGTATAATATCACATTTTATTTGGTTAGTCTGTATAATATCACGTTTTTTTTTGGTTAGTCTGTATAATATTACGTTTCATGCGGTAAGTCTGTATAATATCATGTTTTATTTGGTTTTTCGGTATAATATCATGTTTTATTTGGTTAGTCTGTATAATATTACGTTTTATGCGGTTAGTCTGTATAATATCATGTTTTATTTGGTTAGTCTGTATAATATCACATTTTATTTGGTTTGTCTGTATAATATCACATTTTATTTGGTTAGTCTTTATAATATCACATTTTATATGGTTTGTTGTGTATAATATCACATTTTATTTGGTTAGTCTGTATAATATTACATTTTATTTGGTTAGTCTGTATAGTATCACAATTATTTGGGTAGTCTGTATAATATCATGTTTTATTTGGTTAGTCTGTAGATTATCACATTTTATGTGGTTAGTCTGTATAATATTACGTTTTATTTGGTTAGTCTGTATAATATCATGTTTTATTTTGTTAGTCTGTATAATATTACGATTTGTTTGGTTAGTCTGTATAATATATTGTTTTATTTGTTTTTTCTGTATAATATCACGTTTTATTTGGTTTGTCTGTATAATATCACATTTTATTTGCTTAGTCTGTATAATATCACGTTTTATTGTGTTAGTCTGTATAATATCACATTTTATTTGGTTAGTCTGTATAATATTACGTTTTATTTGGTTAGGCTGTATAATATCTCGTTTTATTGTGTAAGTCTGTATAATATCACATTTTATTTGGTTAGTCTGTATAATATAATGTTTTATTTAGTTAGTCTGTATAATATCACGTTTTATTTGATTAGTCTGTATAATATCACATTTTATTGTGTTAGTCTGTATAATATCACATTTGATTTGGTTAGTCTGTATAATATTACGTTTTATTTGGTTTGTCTGTATAATATCACGTTTTATTTGATTAGTTTGTATAATATGTCGTTTTATTTGGTTTGTCTTTATAATATCATGTTTTATTTGGTTAGTCTGTATAATATTACGTTTTATTTTGTTTGTCTGTATAATATCATGTTTTATTTGGTTAGTCTGTATAATATCACATTTTCTTTGGTTTGTCTGTATAATATCACATTTTATTTGGTTAGTCTGTATAATATCACGTTTTATTGTGTTGGTCTGTATAATATCACATTTTATTTGGTTTGTCTGTATAATATCACATTTTATTTGGTTTTTCTGTATAATATCACGTTTTATTTGGTTAGTCTGTATAATATCACATTTTTGTGGTTAGTCTGTATAATATCATGTTTTATTTGGTTAGTCTGTATAATATCACATTTTATGTGGTTAGTCTGTATAATATTACGTTTTATTTGGTTAGTCTGTATAATATCACCTTTTATTTGGTTAGTCTGTATAATATTACGTTTTATTTGGTTTTTCTGTATAATATCATGTTTTATTTGGTTAGTCTGTATAATATCACGTTTTATTGTGTTAGTCTGTATAATATCACATTTTATTTGGTTAGTCTGTATAATATCACGTTTTATTGTGTTAGTCTGTATAATATCACATTTTATTTGGTTAGTCTGTATAATATAATGTTTTATTGTGTTAGTCTGTATAATATCACATTTTATTTGGTTAGTCTGTATAATATCACGTTTTATTGTGTTAGTCTGTATAATATCACATTTTATTTGGTTAGTCTGTATAATATCACGTTTTATTTGGTTAATCTGTATAATATCACGTTTTATTGTGTAAGTCTGTATAATATCACATTTTATTTGGTTAGTCTGTATAATATCATGTTTTATTTAGTTAGTCTGTATAATATCACGTTTTATTTGATTAGTCTGTATAATATCACATTTTATTGTGTTAGTCTGTATAATATCACATTTGATTTGGTTAGTCTGTATAATATTACGTTTTATTTGGTTTGTCTGTATAATATCACGTTTTATTTGGTTTGTCTGTATAATATCATGTTTTATGTGATTAGTCTGTACAATATCACATTTTATTTGATTAGTCTGTATAATATCACATTTTATTTGGTTAGTCTGTATAATATTACGTTTGTTTTGGTTAGTCTGTATAATATCATGTTTTATTTGGTTAGTCTGTATAATATCACGTTTTATTTGGTTTGTCTGTATAATATCACGTTTTATTTGTAAGTCTGTATAATATCACCTTTTATTTGGTTAGTCTGTATAATATTACGTTTGTATTGGTTAGTCTGTATAATATCATGTTTTATTTTGTTAGTCTGTATAATATCACCTTTTATTTTGTTAGTCAGTATAATATCACGTTTTATTTGGTTAGTCTGTATAATCTCACATTTTATGTGGTTAGTCTGTATAATATCATGTTTTATTTTGGTTAGTCTGTATAATATCACATTTTATGTTGTTAGTCTGTATAATATTACGTTTTATTTGGTTAGTCTGTATAATATCACTTTTTATTTGGTTAGTCTGTATAATATCACGTTTTATTTGGTTAGTCTGTATAATATCACGTTTTATTTGGTTAGTCTGTATAATATCATGTTTTATTTGGTTAGTCTGTATAATATCATGTTTTATTTGGTTAGTCTGTATAATATCATGTTTTATTTGGTTAGTCTGTATAATATAATATTTTATTTTGTTTGTCTGTATAATATCATGTTTTATTTTGTTAGTCTGTATAATATCACATTTTATGTTGTTAGTCTGTATAATATCATGTTTTATTTAGTTAGTCTGTAAATTATCACATTTTATGTGGTTAGTCTGTATAATATCATGTTTTATTTGGTTAGTCTGTATAATATCACATTTTATGTGGTTAGTCTGTATAATATTACGTTTTATTTGGTTAGTCTGTATAATATCATGTTTTATTTTGTTAGTCTGTATAATATTACGATTTGTTTGGTTAGTCTGTATAATATAATGTTTTATTTGTTTTTTCTGTATAATATCATGTTTTATTTGGTTAGTCTGTATAATATCACGTTTTATTTGGTTTGTCTGTATAATATCACATTTTATTTGGTTAGTCTGTATAATATCACGTTTTATTGTGTTAGTCTGTATAATATCACATTTTATTTTGTTAGTCTGTATAATATCACGTTTTATTGTGTTAGTCTGTATAATATCACATTTTATTTGGTTAGTCTGTATAATATTACGTTTTATTTGGTTAGTCTGTATAATATCTCGTTTTATTGTGTAAGTCTGTATAATATCACATTTTATTTGGTTAGTCTGTATAATATCATGTTTTATTTAGTTAGTCTGTATAATATCACGTTTTATTTGATTAGTCTGTATAATATCACATTTTATTGTGTTAGTCTGTATAATATCACATTTGATTTGGTTAGTCTGTATAATATCACGTTTTATTGTGTTGGTCTGTATAATATCACATTTTATTTGGTTTGTCTGTATAATATCACATTTTATTTGGTTTTTCTGTATAATATCACGTTTTATTTGGTTAGTCTGTATAATATCACATTTTTGTGGTTAGTCTGTATAATATCATGTTTTATTTGGTTAGTCTGTATAATATCACATTTTATGTGGTTAGTCTGTATAATATTACGTTTTATTTGGTTAGTCTGTATAATATCACCTTTTATTTGGTTAGTCTGTATAATATTACGTTTTATTTGGTTTTTCTGTATAATATCATGTTTTATTTGGTTAGTCTGTATAATATCACGTTTTATTGTGTTAGTCTGTATAATATCACATTTTATTTGGTTAGTCTGTATAATATCACGTTTTATTGTGTTAGTCTGTATAATATCACATTTTATTTGGTTAGTCTGTATAATATAATGTTTTATTTAGTTAGTCTGTATAATATCACGTTTTATTTGATTAGTCTGTATAATATCACATTTTATTGTGTTAGTCTGTATAATATCACATTTGATTTGGTTAGTCTGTATAATATTACGTTTTATTTGGTTTGTCTGTATAATATCACGTTTTATTTGATTAGTTTGTATAATATGTCGTTTTATTTGGTTTGTCTTTATAATATCATGTTTTATTTGGTTAGTCTGTATAATATTACGTTTTATTTTGTTTGTCTGTATAATATCATGTTTTATTTGGTTAGTCTGTATAATATCACATTTTCTTTGGTTTGTCTGTATAATATCACATTTTATTTGGTTAGTCTGTATAATATCACGTTTTATTGTGTTGGTCTGTATAATATCACATTTTCTTTGGTTTGTCTGTATAATATCACATTTTATTTGGTTTTTCTGTATAATATCACGTTTTATTTGGTTAGTCTGTATAATATCACATTTTTGTGGTTAGTCTGTATAATATCATGTTTTATTTGGTTAGTCTGTATAATATCACATTTTATGTGGTTAGTCTGTATAATATTACGTTTTATTTGGTTAGTCTGTATAATATCACCTTTTATTTGGTTAGTCTGTATAATATTACGTTTTATTTGGTTTTTCTGTATAATATCATGTTTTATTTGGTTAGTCTGTATAATATCACGTTTTATTGTGTTAGTCTGTATAATATCACATTTTATTTGGTTAGTCTGTATAATATCACGTTTTATTGTGTTAGTCTGTATAATATCACATTTTATTTGGTTAGTCTGTATAATATAATGTTTTATTGTGTTAGTCTGTATAATATCACATTTTATTTGGTTAGTCTGTATAATATCACGTTTTATTGTGTTAGTCTGTATAATATCACATTTTATTTGGTTAGTCTGTATAATATCACGTTTTATTTGGTTAATCTGTATAATATCACGTTTTATTGTGTAAGTCTGTATAATATCACATTTTATTTGGTTAGTCTGTATAATATCATGTTTTATTTAATTAGTCTGTATAATATCACGTTTTATTTGATTAGTCTGTATAATATCACATTTTATTGTGTTAGTCTGTATAATATCACATTTGATTTGGTTAGTCTGTATAATATTACGTTTTATTTGGTTTGTCTGTATAATATCACGTTTTATTTGGTTTGTCTGTATAATATCATGTTTTATGTGATTAGTCTGTACAATATCACATTTTATTTGATTAGTCTGTATAATATCACATTTTATTTGGTTAGTCTGTATAATATTACGTTTGTTTTGGTTAGTCTGTATAATATCATGTTTTATTTGGTTAGTCTGTATAATATCACGTTTTATTTGGTTTGTCTGTATAATATCACGTTTTATTTGTAAGTCTGTATAATATCACCTTTTATTTGGTTAGTCTGTATAATATTACGTTTGTATTGGTTAGTCTGTATAATATCATGTTTTATTTTGTTAGTCTGTATAATATCACCTTTTATTTTGTTAGTCAGTATAATATCACGTTTTATTTGGTTAGTCTGTATAATCTCACATTTTATGTGGTTAGTCTGTATAATATCATGTTTTATTTTGGTTAGTCTGTATAATATCACATTTTATGTTGTTAGTCTGTATAATATTACGTTTTATTTGGTTAGTCTGTATAATATCACTTTTTATTTGGTTAGTCTGTATAATATCACGTTTTATTTGGTTAGTCTGTATAATATCACGTTTTATTTGGTTAGTCTGTATAATATCATGTTTTATTTGGTTAGTCTGTATAATATCATGTTTTATTTGGTTAGTCTGTATAATATCATGTTTTATTTGGTTAGTCTGTATAATATAATATTTTATTTTGTTTGTCTGTATAATATCATGTTTTATTTTGTTAGTCTGTATAATATCACATTTTATGTTGTTAGTCTGTATAATATCATGTTTTATTTAGTTAGTCTGTAAATTATCACATTTTATGTGGTTAGTCTGTATAATATCATGTTTTATTTGGTTAGTCTGTATAATATCACATTTTATGTGGTTAGTCTGTATAATATTACGTTTTATTTGGTTAGTCTGTATAATATCATGTTTTATTTTGTTTGTCTGTATAATATTACGATTTGTTTGGTTAGTCTGTATAATATAATGTTTTATTTGTTTTTTCTGTATAATATCATGTTTTATTTGGTTAGTCTGTATAATATCACGTTTTATTTGGTTTGTCTGTATAATATCACATTTTATTTGGTTAGTCTGTATAATATCACGTTTTATTGTGTTAGTCTGTATAATATCACATTTTATTTTGTTAGTCTGTATAATATCACGTTTTATTGTGTTAGTCTGTATAATATCACATTTTATTTGGTTAGTCTGTATAATATTACGTTTTATTTGGTTAGTCTGTATAATATCTCGTTTTATTGTGTAAGTCTGTATAATATCACATTTTATTTGGTTAGTCTGTATAATATCATGTTTTATTTAGTTAGTCTGTATAATATCACGTTTTATTTGATTAGTCTGTATAATATCACATTTTATTGTGTTAGTCTGTATAATATCACATTTGATTTGGTTAGTCTGTATAATATTACGTTTTATTTGGTTTGTCTGTATAATATCACGTTTTATTTGGTTTGTCTGTATAATATCATGTTTTATGTGGTTAGTCTGTGTAATATCACATTTTATTTGATTAGTCTGTAAATTATCACATTTTATTTGGTTAATCTGTATAATATTACGTTTGTTTTTGTTAGTCTGTATAATATCATGTTTTATATGGTTAGTGTGTATAATATCACGTTTTATTTGGTTTGTCTGTATAATATCACGTTTTATTTGTAAGTCTGTATAATATCACATTTTATTTGGTTAGTCTGTATAATATTACGTTTGTTTTGGTTAGTCTGTATAATATCATGTTTTATTTTGTTAGTCTGTATAATATCACCTTTTATTTGGTTAGTCAGTATAATATCATGTTTTATTTGGTTAGTCTGTATAATATCATGTTTTATTTGGTTAGTCTGTATAATATTACGTTTTATTTGGTTAGTCTGTATAATATCACGTTTTATTTGGTTTGTCTGTATAATATTATCTTTTTTTTGGTTTGTCAGTATAATATCACGTTTTATTTTGTTAGTCTGTATATTTTCACATTTTATGTGGTTAGTCTGTATACTATCATGTTTTATTTGGTTAGTCTGTATAATATCACATTTTATGTGGTTAGTCTGTATAATGTTACGTTTTATTTGGTTAGTCTGTATAATATCACTTTTTATTTGGTTAGTCTGTATAATATTACGTTTTATTTTGTTAGTCTGTATAATATCACGTTTTATTTGGTTAGTCTCTATATATCATGTTTTATTTGGTTAGTCTGTATAATATCATGTTTTATTTGGTTAGTCTGTATGATATCACCATTTATTTGGTTAGTCTGTATAATATTACGTTTTATTTGGTTAGTCTGTATAATATCACATTTTATTTGGTTAGTCTGTATAATATCACGTTTTATTTAGTTAGTCTGTATAA
Source organism: Euprymna scolopes (assembly GCF_053919585.1). NCBI lineage: Eukaryota > Metazoa > Mollusca > Cephalopoda > Sepiida > Sepiolidae > Euprymna > Euprymna scolopes. Next base: position 92,509,686 of record NC_136517.1, on the reverse strand, counting down.
TATCATGTTTTATTTGTTAGTCTGTATAATATCATGTTTTATTTGGTTAGACTGTATAATATCACCATTTATTTGGTTAGTCTGTATAATATCACATTTTATTTGGTTAGTCTGTATAATATCACATTTTATTTGGTTAGTCTGTATAATATCACGTTTTTTTTTGGTTAGTCTGTATAATATTACGTTTCATGCGGTAAGTCTGTATAATATCATGTTTTATTTGGTTTTTCGGTATAATATCATGTTTTATTTGGTTAGTCTGTATAATATTACGTTTTATGCGGTTAGTCTGTATAATATCATGTTTTATTTGGTTAGTCTGTATAATATCACATTTTATTTGGTTTGTCTGTATAATATCACATTTTATTTGGTTAGTCTTTATAATATCACATTTTATATGGTTTGTTGTGTATAATATCACATTTTATTTGGTTAGTCTGTATAATATTACATTTTATTTGGTTAGTCTGTATAGTATCACAATTATTTGGGTAGTCTGTATAATATCATGTTTTATTTGGTTAGTCTGTAGATTATCACATTTTATGTGGTTAGTCCGTATAATATTACGTTTTATTTGGTTAGTCTGTATAATATCATGTTTTATTTTGTTAGTCTGTATAATATTACGATTTGTTTGGTTAGTCTGTATAATATATTGTTTTATTTGTTTTTTCTGTATAATATCACGTTTTATTTGGTTTGTCTGTATAATATCACATTTTATTTGCTTAGTCTGTATAATATCACGTTTTATTGTGTTAGTCTGTATAATATCACATTTTATTTGGTTAGTCTGTATAATATTACGTTTTATTTGGTTAGGCTGTATAATATCTCGTTTTATTGTGTAAGTCTGTATAATATCACATTTTATTTGGTTAGTCTGTATAATATAATGTTTTATTTAGTTAGTCTGTATAATATCACGTTTTATTTGATTAGTCTGTATAATATCACATTTTATTGTGTTAGTCTGTATAATATCACATTTGATTTGGTTAGTCTGTATAATATTACGTTTTATTTGGTTTGTCTGTATAATATCACGTTTTATTTGATTAGTTTGTATAATATGTCGTTTTAGTTGGTTTGTCTTTATAATATCATGTTTTATTTGGTTAGTCTGTATAATATTACGTTTTATTTTGTTTGTCTGTATAATATCATGTTTTATTTGGTTAGTCTGTATAATATCACATTTTCTTTGGTTTGTCTGTATAATATCACATTTTATTTGGTTAGTCTGTATAATATCACGTTTTATTGTGTTGGTCTGTATAATATCACATTTTATTTGGTTTGTCTGTATAATATCACATTTTATTTGGTTTTTCTGTATAATATCACGTTTTATTTGGTTAGTTTGTATAATATCACATTTTATTTGGTTTGTCTGTATAATATCACATTTTATTTGGTTAGTTTGTATAATATCACATTTTATTTGGTTAGTCTGTATAATATCACGTTTTATTGTGTTCGTCTGTATAATATCACATTTTATGTTGTTAGTCTGTATAATATCACGTTTTATTTGGTTAGTCTGTATAATATCACGTTTTATTTGGCTAGGTTGTATAATATCACATTTTATTTGGTTAGTCTGTATAATATCACGTTTTATTTGGTTAGTCTGTATAATATTACGTTTTTTGTGGTTAGTCTGTATAATATCATGTTTTATTTGGTTAGTCTGTATAATATTACGTTTTATTTGGTTAGTCTGTATAATATCACATTTTATGTGGTTAGTCTGTATAATATCATGTTTTATTGGGTTAGTCTGTATAATATTACATTTTATGTTGTTAGTCTGTATAATATCACATTTTATTTAGTTTGTCTGTATAAAATCACGTTTTATTTGGTTAGTCTGTATAATATTACGTTTTTTGTGGTTAGTCTGTATAATATCATGTTTTATTTTGTTAGTCTGTATAATATAACATTTTTTTTTGGTTTGTCTGTATAATATCACGTTTTATTGGGTTTGTCTGTATAATATCACATTTTATGTTGTTAGCCTGTATAATATCACGTTTTATTTGTTTAGTCTGTATAATATTACGTTTTTTGTGGTGGTCTGTATAATATCATGTTTTATTTGGTTAGTCTGTATAATATTACGTTTTATTTGGTTAGTCTATATAATATTACGTTTTTTGTGGTTAGTCTGTATAATACCATGTTTTATTTGGTTAGTCTGTATAATATTATGTTTTATTTGGTTAGTCTGTATAATATCACGTTTTATTTGGTTACTCTGTATAATATCATATTTTATATGGTTAGTTTGTATAATATTACGTTTTATGTGGGTAGTATGTATAATATCACGTTTTGTGTGGTTAGTCTGTATAATATTACGTTTTATTTGGTTAGTCTGTATAATATCACATTTTATTTGGTTAGTCTTTATAATATCATGTTTTATTTCGTTAGTCTGTATAATATTACGTTTTATTTTGTTAGTCTGTATAATATCATGTTTTATTTGGTTTGTCTGTATAATATTACGTTTTGTTTGGTTGGTCTGTATAATATCATGTTTTATTTGGTTTGTCTGTATAATATCATGTTTTTTTTTTGGTGAGTCTGTATAATATTACGTTTTATTTGGTTAGTCTGTATAATATCATGTTTTATTTGGTTAGTCTGTATAATATTACGTTTTATTTGGTTTGTCTGTATAATATCACGTTTTATTTCGTTAGTCTGTATAATATCACATTTTTTTTGGTTAGTCTGTAGAATATAACATTTTATTTGGTTTGTCTGTATAATATCATATTTTATTTGATTTGTCTGTATAATATCACATTTTATTTGGTTAGTCTGTATAATATCACATTTTATTTGGTTAGTCTGTATAATATCACATTTTATGTGGTTTGTCTGTATAATATAACGTTTTATTTGGTTAGTCTGTATAATATCACGTTTTATTTGGTTAGTCTGTACAATATCATGTTTTATTTGGTTAGTCTGTATAATATCATGTTTTATTTGGTTAGTCTGTATAATATCACAATTTATTTGGGTAGTCTTTATAATATCACATTTTGTTTGGTTAGTCTGTATAATATCATGTTTTATTTGGTTAGTCTGTATAATATGATGTTTTATTTTGTTAGTCTGTATAATATTACGTTTTATTTGGTTAGTCTGTATAATATCATGTTTTATTTGGTTTTTCTGTATAATATCATGTTTTATTTGGTTAGTCAGTATAATATTACGTTTTATGCGGTTAGTCTGTATAATATCATGTTTTATTTGGTTAGTCTGTATAATATCACATTTTATTTGGTTTGTCTGTATAATATCACATTTTATTTGGTTTGTCTGTATAATATCACACTTTATTTGGTTTGTCTGTATAATATCACATTTTATTTGGTTAGTTGGTATAATATTACGTGGTATTTGGGTAGTCTGTATAATATCATGGTTTATTTTGTTAGTCTGCATAATATCACATTTTATTTGGTTAGTCTGTATAATATCACATTTTATTTGGTTTGTCTGTATAATATCACATTTTATTTTGTTAGTCTGTATAATATCACCTTTTATTTGGTTAGTCTGTATAATATTACGTTGTATTTCGGTAGTCTGTGTAATATCATGTTTTATTTGGTTAGTCTGTATAATATCACGTTTCATTTGATTAGTCTGTATAATATCACATTTTATTTGGTTAGTCTGTTTAATATCACATTTAATGTGGTTAGTCTGTATAATATCATGTTTTATTTGGTTAGTCTGTATAATATCACATTTTATATGGTTAGTCTCTATAATATTACGTTTTATTTGGGTAGTCTGTATAATATCATGTTTCATTTGGTTAGTCTGTATAATATCACATTTTATTTGGTTAGTCTGTATAATATTACGTTTTTTGTGGTTAGTCTGTATAATATCATGTCTTATTTTGTTAGTCTGTATAATATTACGTTTTATTTGGTTAGTCTGTATAATATCACGTTTTATATGGTTAGTCTCTATAATATTACGTTTTATTTAGTTAGTCTGTATAATATCACATTTTATTTGGTTAGTCTGTATAATATCACGTTTTATTTGGTTAGTCTGTATAATATGATGTTTTATTTGGGTAGTCTGTATAATATCACGTTTTATATGGTTAGTCTCTATAATATTACGTTTTGTTTGGTTAGTCTGTATAATATCACATTTTATGTGGTTAGTCTGTATAATATCACATTTTATTTTGTTAGTCTGTATAATATCACGTTTTATTTGGTTAGTCTGTATAATATCATGTTTTATTTGGTTAGTCTGTATAATATCACGTTTTATTTGGTTTGTCTGTATAAGATCACGTTTTATTTGGTTAGTCCGTATAATAGCACATTTTATTTGGTTAGTCTGTATAATATCACGTTTTATTTGGTTAGTCTGTATAATATCACGTTTTATTTGGTTAGCCTGTATAATATTACGTTTTATTTGGTTAGTCTGCATAATATAACATTTTATTTGGTTAGTCTGTATAATATCACATTTTATTTGGTTAGTCTGTATAATATTAGGTTTTATTTGGTTAGTCTGTATAATATCACGTTTTATTTGGTTAGTCTGTATAATATTACGTTGTATTTGGTTAGTCTTCATAATATAACATTTTATTTGGTTTGTCTGTATAATATCACGTTTTATTTGGTTAGTCTGTATAATATCACGTTTTATTTGGTTAGTCTGTATAATATCATGTTTTATTTGGTTAGTCTGTATAATATCATGTTTTATTTGGTTAGTCTGTATAATATCATGTTTTATTTGGTTAGTCTGTATAATATAATATTTTATTTTGTTTGTCTGTATAATATCATGTTTTATTTTGTTAGTCTGTATAATATCACATTTTATGTTGTTAGTCTGTATAATATCATGTTTTATTTAGTTAGTCTGTAAATTATCACATTTTATGTGGTTAGTCTGTATAATATCATGTTTTATTTGGTTAGTCTGTATAATATCACATTTTATGTGGTTAGTCTGTATAATATTACGTTTTATTTGGTTAGTCTGTATAATATCATGTTTTATTTTGTTAGTCTGTATAATATTACGATTTGTTTGGTTAGTCTGTATAATATAATGTTTTATTTGTTTTTTCTGTATAATATCACATTTTATTGTGTTAGTCTGTATAATATCACATTTGATTTGGTTAGTCTGTATAATATTACGTTTTATTTGGTTTGTCTGTATAATATCACGTTTTATTTGATTAGTTTGTATAATATGTCGTTTTATTTGGTTTGTCTTTATAATATCATGTTTTATTTGGTTAGTCTGTATAATATTACGTTTTATTTTGTTTGTCTGTATAATATCATGTTTTATTTGGTTAGTCTGTATAATATCACATTTTCTTTGGTTTGTCTGTATAATATCACATTTTATTTGGTTAGTCTGTATAATATCACGTTTTATTGTGTTGGTCTGTATAATATCACATTTTATTTGGTTTGTCTGTATAATATCACATTTTATTTGGTTTTTCTGTATAATATCACGTTTTATTTGGTTAGTCTGTATAATATCACATTTTTGTGGTTAGTCTGTATAATATCATGTTTTATTTGGTTAGTCTGTATAATATCACATTTTATGTGGTTAGTCTGTATAATATTACGTTTTATTTGGTTAGTCTGTATAATATCACCTTTTATTTGGTTAGTCTGTATAATATTACGTTTTATTTGGTTTTTCTGTATAATATCATGTTTTATTTGGTTAGTCTGTATAATATCACGTTTTATTGTGTTAGTCTGTATAATATCACATTTTATTTGGTTAGTCTGTATAATATCACGTTTTATTGTGTTAGTCTGTATAATATCACATTTTATTTGGTTAGTCTGTATAATATAATGTTTTATTGTGTTAGTCTGTATAATATCACATTTTATTTGGTTAGTCTGTATAATATCACGTTTTATTGTGTTAGTCTGTATAATATCACATTTTATTTGGTTAGTCTGTATAATATCACGTTTTATTTGGTTAATCTGTATAATATCACGTTTTATTGTGTAAGTCTGTATAATATCACATTTTATTTGGTTAGTCTGTATAATATCATGTTTTATTTAGTTAGTCTGTATAATATCACGTTTTATTTGATTAGTCTGTATAATATCACATTTTATTGTGTTAGTCTGTATAATATCACATTTGATTTGGTTAGTCTGTATAATATTACGTTTTATTTGGTTTGTCTGTATAATATCACGTTTTATTTGGTTTGTCTGTATAATATCATGTTTTATGTGATTAGTCTGTACAATATCACATTTTATTTGATTAGTCTGTATAATATCACATTTTATTTGGTTAGTCTGTATAATATTACGTTTGTTTTGGTTAGTCTGTATAATATCATGTTTTATTTGGTTAGTCTGTATAATATCACGTTTTATTTGGTTTGTCTGTATAATATCACGTTTTATTTGTAAGTCTGTATAATATCACCTTTTATTTGGTTAGTCTGTATAATATTACGTTTGTATTGGTTAGTCTGTATAATATCATGTTTTATTTTGTTAGTCTGTATAATATCACCTTTTATTTTGTTAGTCAGTATAATATCACGTTTTATTTGGTTAGTCTGTATAATCTCACATTTTATGTGGTTAGTCTGTATAATATCATGTTTTATTTTGGTTAGTCTGTATAATATCACATTTTATGTTGTTAGTCTGTATAATATTACGTTTTATTTGGTTAGTCTGTATAATATCACTTTTTATTTGGTTAGTCTGTATAATATCACGTTTTATTTGGTTAGTCTGTATAATATCACGTTTTATTTGGTTAGTCTGTATAATATCATGTTTTATTTGGTTAGTCTGTATAATATCATGTTTTATTTGGTTAGTCTGTATAATATCATGTTTTATTTGGTTAGTCTGTATAATATAATATTTTATTTTGTTTGTCTGTATAATATCATGTTTTATTTTGTTAGTCTGTATAATATCACATTTTATGTTGTTAGTCTGTATAATATCATGTTTTATTTAGTTAGTCTGTAAATTATCACATTTTATGTGGTTAGTCTGTATAATATCATGTTTTATTTGGTTAGTCTGTATAATATCACATTTTATGTGGTTAGTCTGTATAATATTACGTTTTATTTGGTTAGTCTGTATAATATCATGTTTTATTTTGTTAGTCTGTATAATATTACGATTTGTTTGGTTAGTCTGTATAATATAATGTTTTATTTGTTTTTTCTGTATAATATCATGTTTTATTTGGTTAGTCTGTATAATATCACGTTTTATTTGGTTTGTCTGTATAATATCACATTTTATTTGGTTAGTCTGTATAATATCACGTTTTATTGTGTTAGTCTGTATAATATCACATTTTATTTTGTTAGTCTGTATAATATCACGTTTTATTGTGTTAGTCTGTATAATATCACATTTTATTTGGTTAGTCTGTATAATATTACGTTTTATTTGGTTAGTCTGTATAATATCTCGTTTTATTGTGTAAGTCTGTATAATATCACATTTTATTTGGTTAGTCTGTATAATATCATGTTTTATTTAGTTAGTCTGTATAATATCACGTTTTATTTGATTAGTCTGTATAATATCACATTTTATTGTGTTAGTCTGTATAATATCACATTTGATTTGGTTAGTCTGTATAATATTACGTTTTATTTGGTTTGTCTGTATAATATCACGTTTTATTTGGTTTGTCTGTATAATATCATGTTTTATGTGGTTAGTCTGTGTAATATCACATTTTATTTGATTAGTCTGTAAATTATCACATTTTATTTGGTTAATCTGTATAATATTACGTTTGTTTTTGTTAGTCTGTATAATATCATGTTTTATATGGTTAGTGTGTATAATATCACGTTTTATTTGGTTTGTCTGTATAATATCACGTTTTATTTGTAAGTCTGTATAATATCACATTTTATTTGGTTAGTCTGTATAATATTACGTTTGTTTTGGTTAGTCTGTATAATATCATGTTTTATTTTGTTAGTCTGTATAATATCACCTTTTATTTGGTTAGTCAGTATAATATCATGTTTTATTTGGTTAGTCTGTATAATATCATGTTTTATTTGGTTAGTCTGTATAATATTACGTTTTATTTGGTTAGTCTGTATAATATCACGTTTTATTTGGTTTGTCTGTATAATATTATCTTTTATTTGGTTTGTCAGTATAATATCACGTTTTATTTTGTTAGTCTGTATATTTTCACATTTTATGTGGTTAGTCTGTATACTATCATGTTTTATTTGGTTAGTCTGTATAATATCACATTTTATGTGGTTAGTCTGTATAATGTTACGTTTTATTTGGTTAGTCTGTATAATATCACTTTTTATTTGGTTAGTCTGTATAATATTACGTTTTATTTTGTTAGTCTGTATAATATCACGTTTTATTTGGTTAGTCTCTATATATCATGTTTTATTTGGTTAGTCTGTATAATATCATGTTTTATTTGGTTAGTCTGTATGATATCACCATTTATTTGGTTAGTCTGTATAATATTACGTTTTATTTGGTTAGTCTGTATAATATCACATTTTATTTGGTTAGTCTGTATAATATCACGTTTTATTTAGTTAGTCTGTATAATATCATGTTTTATTTGTTAGTCTGTATAATATCATGTTTTATTTGGTTAGACTGTATAATATCACCATTTATTTGGTTAGTCTGTATAATATCACATTTTATTTGGTTAGTCTGTATAATATCACATTTTATTTGGTTAGTCTGTATAATATCACGTTTTTTTTTGGTTAGTCTGTATAATATTACGTTTCATGCGGTAAGTCTGTATAATATCATGTTTTATTTGGTTTTTCGGTATAATATCATGTTTTATTTGGTTAGTCTGTATAATATTACGTTTTATGCGGTTAGTCTGTATAATATCATGTTTTATTTGGTTAGTCTGTATAATATCACATTTTATTTGGTTTGTCTGTATAATATCACATTTTATTTGGTTAGTCTTTATAATATCACATTTTATATGGTTTGTTGTGTATAATATCACATTTTATTTGGTTAGTCTGTATAATATTACATTTTATTTGGTTAGTCTGTATAGTATCACAATTATTTGGGTAGTCTGTATAATATCATGTTTTATTTGGTTAGTCTGTAGATTATCACATTTTATGTGGTTAGTCTGTATAATATTACGTTTTATTTGGTTAGTCTGTATAATATCATGTTTTATTTTGTTAGTCTGTATAATATTACGATTTGTTTGGTTAGTCTGTATAATATATTGTTTTATTTGTTTTTTCTGTATAATATCACGTTTTATTTGGTTTGTCTGTATAATATCACATTTTATTTGCTTAGTCTGTATAATATCACGTTTTATTGTGTTAGTCTGTATAATATCACATTTTATTTGGTTAGTCTGTATAATATTACGTTTTATTTGGTTAGGCTGTATAATATCTCGTTTTATTGTGTAAGTCTGTATAATATCACATTTTATTTGGTTAGTCTGTATAATATAATGTTTTATTTAGTTAGTCTGTATAATATCACGTTTTATTTGATTAGTCTGTATAATATCACATTTTATTGTGTTAGTCTGTATAATATCACATTTGATTTGGTTAGTCTGTATAATATTACGTTTTATTTGGTTTGTCTGTATAATATCACGTTTTATTTGATTAGTTTGTATAATATGTCGTTTTAGTTGGTTTGTCTTTATAATATCATGTTTTATTTGGTTAGTCTGTATAATATTACGTTTTATTTTGTTTGTCTGTATAATATCATGTTTTATTTGGTTAGTCTGTATAATATCACATTTTCTTTGGTTTGTCTGTATAATATCACATTTTATTTGGTTAGTCTGTATAATATCACGTTTTATTGTGTTTGTCTGTATAATATCACATTTTATTTGGTTTGTCTGTATAATATCACATTTTATTTGGTTTTTCTGTATAATATCACGTTTTATTTGGTTAGTTTGTATAATATCACATTTTATTTGGTTTGTCTGTATAATATCACATTTTATTTGGTTAGTTTGTATAATATCACATTTTATTTGGTTAGTCTGTATAATATCACGTTTTATTGTGTTCGTCTGTATAATATCACATTTTATGTTGTTAGTCTGTATAATATCACGTTTTATTTGGTTAGTCTGTATAATATCACGTTTTATTTGGCTAGGTTGTATAATATCACATTTTATTTGGTTAGTCTGTATAATATCACGTTTTATTTGGTTAGTCTGTATAATATTACGTTTTTTGTGGTTAGTCTGTATAATATCATGTTTTATTTGGTTAGTCTGTATAATATTACGTTTTATTTGGTTAGTCTGTATAATATCACATTTTATGTGGTTAGTCTGTATAATATCATGTTTTATTGGGTTAGTCTGTATAATATTACATTTTATGTTGTTAGTCTGTATAATATCACATTTTATTTAGTTTGTCTGTATAAAATCACGTTTTATTTGGTTAGTCTGTATAATATTACGTTTTTTGTGGTTAGTCTGTATAATATCATGTTTTATTTTGTTAGTCTGTATAATATAACATTTTTTTTTGGTTTGTCTGTATAATATCACGTTTTATTGGGTTTGTCTGTATAATATCACATTTTATGTTGTTAGCCTGTATAATATCACGTTTTATTTGTTTAGTCTGTATAATATTACGTTTTTTGTGGTGGTCTGTATAATATCATGTTTTATTTGGTTAGTCTGTATAATATTACGTTTTATTTGGTTAGTCTATATAATATTACGTTTTTTGTGGTTAGTCTGTATAATACCATGTTTTATTTGGTTAGTCTGTATAATATTATGTTTTATTTGGTTAGTCTGTATAATATCACGTTTTATTTGGTTACTCTGTATAATATCATATTTTATATGGTTAGTTTGTATAATATTACGTTTTATGTGGGTAGTATGTATAATATCACGTTTTGTGTGGTTAGTCTGTATAATATTACGTTTTATTTGGTTAGTCTGTATAATATCACATTTTATTTGGTTAGTCTTTATAATATCATGTTTTATTTCGTTAGTCTGTATAATATTACGTTTTATTTTGTTAGTCTGTATAATATCATGTTTTATTTGGTTTGTCTGTATAATATTACGTTTTGTTTGGTTGGTCTGTATAATATCATGTTTTATTTGGTTTGTCTGTATAATATCATGTTTTTTTTTTGGTGAGTCTGTATAATATTACGTTTTATTTGGTTAGTCTGTATAATATCATGTTTTATTTGGTTAGTCTGTATAATATTACGTTTTATTTGGTTTGTCTGTATAATATCACGTTTTATTTCGTTAGTCTGTATAATATCACATTTTTTTTGGTTAGTCTGTAGAATATAACATTTTATTTGGTTTGTCTGTATAATATCATATTTTATTTGATTTGTCTGTATAATATCACATTTTATTTGGTTAGTCTGTATAATATCACATTTTATTTGGTTAGTCTGTATAATATCACATTTTATGTGGTTTGTCTGTATAATATAACGTTTTATTTGGTTAGTCTGTATAATATCACGTTTTATTTGGTTAGTCTGTACAATATCATGTTTTATTTGGTTAGTCTGTATAATATCATGTTTTATTTGGTTAGTCTGTATAATATCACAATTTATTTGGGTAGTCTTTATAATATCACATTTTGTTTGGTTAGTCTGTATAATATCATGTTTTATTTGGTTAGTCTGTATAATATGATGTTTTATTTTGTTAGTCTGTATAATATTACGTTTTATTTGGTTAGTCTGTATAATATCATGTTTTATTTGGTTTTTCTGTATAATATCATGTTTTATTTGGTTAGTCAGTATAATATTACGTTTTATGCGGTTAGTCTGTATAATATCATGTTTTATTTGGTTAGTCTGTATAATATCACATTTTATTTGGTTTGTCTGTATAATATCACATTTTATTTGGTTTGTCTGTATAATATCACACTTTATTTGGTTTGTCTGTATAATATCACATTTTATTTGGTTAGTTGGTATAATATTACGTGGTATTTGGGTAGTCTGTATAATATCATGGTTTATTTTGTTAGTCTGCATAATATCACATTTTATTTGGTTAGTCTGTATAATATCACATTTTATTTGGTTTGTCTGTATAATATCACATTTTATTTTGTTAGTCTGTATAATATCACCTTTTATTTGGTTAGTCTGTATAATATTACGTTGTATTTCGGTAGTCTGTGTAATATCATGTTTTATTTGGTTAGTCTGTATAATATCACGTTTCATTTGATTAGTCTGTATAATATCACATTTTATTTGGTTAGTCTGTTTAATATCACATTTAATGTGGTTAGTCTGTATAATATCATGTTTTATTTGGTTAGTCTGTATAATATCACATTTTATATGGTTAGTCTCTATAATATTACGTTTTATTTGGGTAGTCTGTATAATATCATGTTTCATTTGGTTAGTCTGTATAATATCACATTTTATTTGGTTAGTCTGTATAATATTACGTTTTTTGTGGTTAGTCTGTATAATATCATGTCTTATTTTGTTAGTCTGTATAATATTACGTTTTATTTGGTTAGTCTGTATAATATCACGTTTTATATGGTTAGTCTCTATAATATTACGTTTTATTTAGTTAGTCTGTATAATATCACATTTTATTTGGTTAGTCTGTATAATATCACGTTTTATTTGGTTAGTCTGTATAATATGATGTTTTATTTGGGTAGTCTGTATAATATCACGTTTTATATGGTTAGTCTCTATAATATTACGTTTTGTTTGGTTAGTCTGTATAATATCACATTTTATGTGGTTAGTCTGTATAATATCACATTTTATTTTGTTAGTCTGTATAATATCACGTTTTATTTGGTTAGTCTGTATAATATCATGTTTTATTTGGTTAGTCTGTATAATATCACGTTTTATTTGTTTGTCTGTATAAGATCACGTTTTATTTGGTTAGTCCGTATAATAGCACATTTTATTTGGTTAGTCTGTATAATATCACGTTTTATTTGGTTAGTCTGTATAATATCACGTTTTATTTGGTTAGCCTGTATAATATTACGTTTTATTTGGTTAGTCTGCATAATATAACATTTTATTTGGTTAGTCTGTATAATATCACATTTTATTTGGTTAGTCTGTATAATATTAGGTTTTATTTGGTTAGTCTGTATAATATCACGTTTTATTTGGTTAGTCTGTATAATATTACGTTGTATTTGGTTAGTCTTCATAATATAACATTTTATTTGGTTTGTCTGTATAATATCACGTTTTATTTGGTTAGTCTGTATAATATCACATTTTATTTGGTTAGTGTGTATAATATCACGTTTTATTTGCTTAGTCTGTATAATATCACATTTTTTTGGTTAGTCTGTATAATATTACGTTTTATTTGGTTAGTCTGTATAATATCACGTTTTATTTGGTTAGTCTGTATAATATTACGTTTTATTTGGTTAGTCTGAATAATATAACATTTTATTTTGTTAGTCTGTATAATATCATGTTTCATTTTGTTAGTCTGTATAATATCACCATTTATTTGGGTAGCCTTTATAATATCACATTTTGTTTGGTTAGTCTGTATAATATCACATTTTATTTGGTTAGTCTGTATAATATGATGTGTTATTTTGTTAGTCTGTATAATATTACGTTTTATTTGGTTAGTCTGTACAATCTCATGTTTTGTTTGGTTTTTCTGTATAATATCATGTTTTATTTGGTTAGTCTGTATAATATCACATTTTATTTGGTTTGTCTGTATAATATCACATTTTATTTGGTTTGTCTGTATAATATCACATTTTATTTGGTTTGTCTGTATAATATCACATTTTATTTTGTTAGTCTGTATAATATTACGTGTTATTTGGGTAGTCTGTATAATATCATGGTTCATTTGGTTAGTTTGCATAATATAACATTTTATTTGGTTAGTCTGTATAATATCACATTTTATTTGGTTTGTCTGTATAATATCACATTTTATTTTGTTAGTCTGTATAATATCACCTTTTATTTGGTTAGTCTGTATAATATTACGTTGTATTTCGGTAGTCTGTGTAATATCATGTTTTATTTGGTTAGTCTGTATAATATCACGTTTCATTTGGTTAGTCTGTATAATATCACATTTTATTTGGTTAGTCTGTTTAATATCACATTTAATGTAGTTAGTCTGTATAATATCATGTTTTATTTGGTTAGTCGGTATAATATCACATTTTATTTGGTTTGTCTGTATAATATCACATTTTATTTGGTTAGTCTGTATAATATTACGTTTTTTGTGGTTAGTCTGTATAATATCATGTCTTATTTAGTTAGTCTGTATAATATTACGTTTTATTTGGTTAGTCTGTATAATATCACGTTTTATATGGTTAGTCTCTATAATATTACGTTTTATTGGTTAGTCTGTATAATATAACATGTTATTTGGTTAGTCTGTATAATATCACGTTTTATTTGGTTAGTCTGTATAATATCATGTTTTATTTGGGTAGTCTGTATAATATCACGTTTTATATGGTTAGTCTATATAATATTACGTTTTATTTGGTTAGTCTCTATAATATCATGTTTTATTTGGTTAGTCTGTATAATATCACCTTTTATTTGGTTAGGCTGTATGATATTACGTTTTTTGTGGTTAGTCTGTATAATATCATGTCTTATTTAGTTAGTCTGTATAATATTACGTTTTATTTGGTTAGTCTGTATAATATCACGTTTTATATGGTTAGTCTCTATAATATTACGTTTTGTTTGGTTAGTCTGTATAATAGATGATTTTATTTGGTTAGTCTGTATAATATCACATTTTTATTGGTTAGTCTGTATAATATCACGTTTTATTTGGTTAGTCTGTATAATATCATGTTTTATTTGGTTAGTCTGTATAATATCACGTTTTATTTGGTTTGTCTGTATAAGATCACGTTTTATTTGGTTAGTCCGTAAAATATCACATTTTATTTTGTTAGTCTGTATAATATCACGTTTTATTTGTTTAGTCTGTATAATATCACGTTTTATTTGGTTAGTCTGTATAATATTACGTTTTATTTGGTTAGTCTGCATAATATAACATTTTATTTGGTTAGTCTGTATAATATCACATTTTATTTTGTTAGTCTGTATAATATAAGGTTTTATGTGGTTAGTAGGTATAATATCACGTTTTATTTGGTTAGTCTGTATAATATTACGTTTTATTTGTTCAGTCTGCATAATATAACATTTTATTTGGTTTGTCTGTATAATATCAAGTTTTATTTGGTTAGTCTGTATAATATCACATTTTATTTGGTTAGTCTGTATATATTACGTTTTATTTGGTTAGTCTGTATAATATCACATTTTATTTGGTTAGTCTGTATAATATTACGTTTTATTTGGTTAGTCTGTATAATATCACGTTTTATTTGGTTTGTCTGTATAATATTACGTTTTATTTGGTTAGTCTGCATAATATAACATTTTATTTGGTTAGTCTGTGTAATATCATGTTTTATTTGGTTAGTCTGTATAATATCACATTTCCTTGTTTTGTCTGTATAATATCACATATTATGTTGTTAGTCTGTATAATATCACGTTTTATTTGGTTAGTCTGTATAATTTTACGTTTTATTTTGTTAGTCTGTATAATATCACGTTTTATTTGGTTAGTCTGTATAATATTACGTTTTATTTGGTTAGTCTGTATAATATTACGTTTTACTTGGTTAGTCTGTATAATATCACGTTTTATTTGGTTAGTCTGTATAATATTACGTTTTATTTGGTTAGTCTGCATAATATGACATTTTATTTGGTTTGTCTGTATAATATCACGTTTTATTTGGTTAGCCTGTATAATATTACGCTTTATTTGGTTAGTCTGTATAATATTACGTTTTATTTGGTTAGTCTGTATAATATCACGTTTTATTTCGTTAGTCTGTATAATATCACGTTTTGTTTGGTTAGTCTGTATAATATTACGTTTTATTTGGTTAGTCTGTGTAATATCATGTTTTATTTGGTTAGTCTGTATAATATCACATTCTCTTTGTTTTGTCAGTATAATATCACATATTATGTGGTTAGTCTGTATAATATCACGTTTTATTTGATTAGTCTGTATAATATCGCATTTTATTTGGTTAGTCTGTATAATATTACGTTTTATTTGGTTAGTCTGTATAATATCACCATTTATTTGGTTAGTCTGTATAGTATTACGTTTTATGTGGTTAGTCTGTATAATATCATGTTTTATTTTGTTAGTCTGTATAATATAACATTTTTTTTTGGTTTGTCTGTATAATATCACATTTTATTTGGTTTTTCTGTATAATATCACATTTTATTTGGTTAGTCTGTATAATATCACGTTTTATTTGTTTAGTCTGTATAATATCACATTGTATGTTGTTTGTCTGTATAATATCACATTTTATTTGGTTGGTCTGTATAATATCACATTTTATTTGGTGTGTCTGTATAATATCACATTTTATTTGGTTTGTCTGTATAATATCACATTTTATTTGGTTTTTCTGTATAATATCATGTTTTATTTGGTTAGTCTGTATAATATCACATTTTATTGTGTTAGTCTGTATAATTTCACGTTTTATTTGGTTAGTCTGTATAATATCACATTTTACTTGGTTTGTCTGTATAATATCACGTTTTATTTGGTTTGTCTGTATAATATCACGTTTTATTTGGTTAGTCTGTATAATATCACGTTTTGTTTGGTTTGTGTGTATAATATCACATTTTATTTAGTTTGTCTGTATAATATTACATTTTATTTGGTTTGTCTGTATAATATGACATTTTTTGTGGTTAGTCTGTATAATATCACGTTTTATTTTGTTAGTCTGTATAATATCACGTTTTATTTTGTTTGTCAGTATAATATCACATTTTATTTGGTTAGTCTGTATAATATCATGTTTTATGTGGTTAGTCTGTATAATATTACGTTTTATTTGGTTAGTCTGTGTAATATTATGTTTTATTTGGTTAGTCTGCATAATATCATGTTTTATTTGGTTAGTCTGTATAATATTACGTTTTATTTTGTTAGTCTGTATAATATCATGTTTTATTTGGTTAGTCTGTATAATATCACGTTTTATTTGGTTAGTCTGTATAATATTACGTTTTGTTTGGTTTGTCTGTATAATATCACGTGTTATTTGGTTTGTCTGTATAATATTACGTTTTATTTGGTTAGTCTGTATAATATCATGTTTTATTTGGTTAGTCTGTATAATATCACGTTTTATTTGCTTAGTCTGTATTATATCACGTTTTATTTGGTTAGTATGTATAATATCACCTTTTATTTGGGTAGTCTGTATAATATTACGTTTTATTTGGTTAGTCTGTATAATATCATGTTTTATTTGGTTAGTCTGTATAATATTACGTTTTATTTGGTTTGTCTGTATAATATCACGTTTTATTTGGTTTGTCTGTATAATATCACGTTTTATTTGGTTAGTCTGTATAAAATCATGTTTTGTTTGGTAAATCTGTATAATATCATGTTTTATTTGGTTAGTCTGTATAATATCACGTTTTATTTTGTTAGTCTGTATAATATCACATTTTATTTGGTTAGTCTGTATAATATTACGTTTTATTTGGTTAGTCTGTATAATATCATGTTTTATTTGGTTAGTCTGTATAATATTACGTTTTATTTTGTTTGTCTGCATAATATCACGTTTTATTTGGTTTGTCTGTATAATATCACGTTTTATTTTGTTAGTCTGTATAATATCATGTTTTATTTGGTTAGTCTGTATAATATTACGTTTTATTCGGTTTGTCTGAATAATATCACGTGGGTTTTGGTTAGTCTGTATAATATCACGTTTTATTTGGTTAGTCTGTATAATATCATGTTTTATTTGGTTCGTCTGTATAATATCATGTTTTATTTGGTTAGTCTGTATAATATCACGTTTTATTTTGTTAGTCTGTATAATATCACATTTTATGTGGTTAGTCTGTATAATATCACGTTTTATTTGGTTTGTCTGTATAATATCACATGCTTTGTTGTTAGTCTGTATAATATCATGTTTTATTTGGTTAGTCTGTATAATATCGTGTTTTATTTGGTTAGTCTGTATAATATCACGTTTTTTTGCTTAGTCTGTATTATATCACGTTTTATTTGGTTAGTATGTATAATATCACCTTTTATTTGGTTAGTCTGTATAATATTACGTTTTATTTGGTTAGTCTGTATAATATTACGTTTGATTTGGGTTGTCTGTATAATATCACCTTTTATTTGGTTAGTCTGTATAATATCACGTTTTATTTGGTTAGTCTGTATAATATCATGTTTTATTTGGTTAGTCTGTATAATATTACGTTTTATTTGGTTTGTCTGTATAATATCACGTTTTATTTGGTTAGTCTTTATAATATTACGTTTTATTTGGTTTGTCTGTATAATATCACGTTTTATTTGGTTTGTCTGTATAATATCACGTTTTATTTGGTTAGTCTGTATAATATCATGTTTGATTTGGTATGTCTGTATAATATCACATGTTATTTGGTTAGTCTGTATAATATCATGTTTTATTTGGTTAGTCTGTATAATATCACGTTTTATTTGGTTAGTCTGTTTAATATTACGTTTTATTCGGTTAGTCTGTATAATATCACATTTTATTTGGTTAGTCTGTATAATATCATGTTTAATTTGGTTAGTCTGTATAATATCACGTTTTATTTGGTTTGTCTGTATAATATCATGACTTATTTGGTTTGTCTGTATAATATCACGTTTATTTGGTTTGTCTGTATAATATTACGTGTTATTTGGTTTGTCTGTATAATATCACGTTTTATTTCGTTAGTCTGTATAATATCACGTTTTGTTTGGTTAGTCTGTATAATATTACGTTTTATTTGGTTAGTCTGTGTAATATCATGTTTTATTTGGTTAGTCTGTATAATATCACATTTTCTTTGTTTTGTCTGTATAATATCACATATAATGTGGTTAGTCTGTATAATATCACGTTTTATTTGGTTAGTCTGTACAATATCGCATTTTATTTGGTTAGTCTGTATAATATCACATTTTATTTGGTTAGTCTGTATAATATCACCATTTATTTGGTTAGTCTGTATAATATTACGTTTTATGTGGTTAGTCTGTATAATATCATGTTTTATTTTGTTAGTCTGTATAATATCACATTTTATTTGGTTAGTCTGTATAATATACCGTTTTATTTTGTTAGTCTGTATAATATTACGTTTTATTTGGTTATTCTGTATAATATCATGTTTTATTTTGTTAGTCTGTATAATATCACATTTTATTTGGTTAGTCTGTATAATATTACGTTTTATTTTGTTAGTCTGTATAATATCACGTTTTATGTGGTTAGTCTGTATAATATCACGTTTTATTTGGTTAGTCTGTATAATATCATGTTTTATTTGGTGTTTCTGTATAATATAACATTTTACTTGGTAAGTCTGTATAATATCACATTTTATTTGGTTAGTCTGTATAATATCGCATTTTATTTTGTTAGTCTGCATAATATTACGTTTTATTTTGTTAGTCTGTATAATATCATGGTTTATTTGGTTTGTCTGTATAATATTACGTTTTATTTGGTTAGTCTTTATAATATAATGTTTTATTTGGTTAATCTGTATAATATCATGTTTTATTTGGTTAGTCTGTATAATATTACGTTTTATTTGGTTAGTCTGTATAATATCATGTTTTATTTGGTTAGTCTGTATAATATTACTTTTTATTTGGTTAGTCTGTATAATATCACGTTTTATTTGGTTTGTCTGTATAATATTACGTTTTATTTTGTTAGTCTGTATAATATCATGTTTTATTTGGTTAGTCTGTATAATATCACGTTTTATTTTGTTAGTCTGTATAATATCACGTTTTATTTGGTTAGTCCGTAAAATATCACATTTTATTTGGTTAATCTGTATAATATCACGTTTTAGTATTTGGTTAGTCTGTATAATATTACGTTTTATTTAGTTAGTCTGTATAATATCATGTTTTATTTGGTTAGTCTGTATAATATTACTTTTTGTTTGGTTAGTCTGTATAATATCACGTTTTATTTGGTTTGTCTGTATAATATTACGTTTTATTTTGTTAGTCTGTATAATATCATGTTTTATTTTGTTAGTCTGTATAATATCACGTTTTATTTGGTTAGTCTGTATAATATCATGTTTTATTTGGTTAGTCCGTATAATATCACATTTTATTTGGTTAATCTGTATAATATCACGTTTTATTTGGTTAGTCTGTATAATATCACATTTTATTTCGTTAATCTGTATAATATCATGTTTTATTTGGTTAGTCTGTTTAATATCACATTTTATTTTGTTAGTCTGTATAATATCACATTTTTTTTGGTTTGTCTGTATAATATCACATTTTATTTGGTTTTTCTTTATAATATCACATTTTATTTGGTTAGTCTGTATAATATCACGTTTTATTTGTTTAGTTTGTATAATATCACATTGTATGTTGTTTGTCTGTATAATATCACATTTTATTTGGTTGGTCTGTATAATATCACATTTTATTTGGTTTGTCTGTATAATATCACATTTTATTTGGTTTGTCTGTATAATATCAAATGTTATTTGGTTAGTCTGTATAATATCATGTTTCGATTTGGTATGTCTGTATAATATCACATGTTATTTGGTTAGTCTGTATAATATCATGTTTAATTTGGTTAGTCTGTATAATATCACGTTTTATTTGGTTAGTCTGTATAATATTACGTTTTATTCGGTTAGTCTGTATAATATCACATTTTATTTGGTTGGTCTGTATAATATCACATTTTATTTGGTTAGTCTGTATAATATCACGTTTAATTTGGTTTGTCTGTATAATATTACGTTTTATTTGGTTAGTCTGCATAATATAACATTTTATTTGGTTAGTCTGTGTAATATCATGTTTTATTTGGTTAGTCTGTATAATATCACATTTCCTTGTTTTGTCTGTATAATATCACATATTATGTAGTTAGTCTGTATAATATCACGTTTTATTTGGTTAGTCTGTATAATTTTACGTTTTATTTTGTTAGTCTGTATAATATCACGTTTTATTTGGTTAGTCTGTATAATATTACGTTTTATTTGGTTAGTCTGTATAATATTACGTTTTACTTGGTTAGTCTGTATAATATCACGTTTTATTTGGTTAGTCTGTATAATATTACGTTTTATTTGGTTAGTCTGCATAATATGACATTTTATTTGGTTTGTCTGTATAATATCACGTTTTATTTGGTTAGCCTGTATAATATTACGTTTTATTTGGTTAGTCTGTATAATATCACGTTTTATTTGGTTAGTCTGTATAATATCACGTTTTATTTCGTTAGTCTGTATAATATCACGTTTTGTTTGGTTAGTCTGTATAATATTACGTTTTATTTGGTTAGTCTGTGTAATATCATGTTTTATTTGGTTAGTCTGTATAATATCACATTCTCTTTGTTTTGTCAGTATAATATCACATATTATGTGGTTAGTCTGTTTAATATCACGTTTTATTTGATTAGTCTGTATAATATCGCATTTTATTTGGTTAGTCTGTATAATATTACGTTTTATTTGGTTAGTCTGCATAATATCACCATTTATTTGGTTAGTCTGTATAGTATTACGTTTTATGTGGTTAGTCTGTATAATATCATGTTTTATTTTGTTAGTCTGTATAATATAACATTTTTTTTTGGTTTGTCTGTATAATATCACATTTTATTTGGTTTTTCTGTATAATATCACATTTTATTTGGTTAGTCTGTATAATATCACGTTTTATTTGTTTAGTCTGTATAATATCACATTGTATGTTGTTTGTCTGTATAATATCACATTTTATTTGGTTGGTCTGTATAATATCACATTTTATTTGGTGTGTCTGTATAATATCACATTTTATTTGGTTTGTCTGTATAATATCACATTTTATTTGGTTTTTCTGTATAATATCATGTTTTATTTGGTTAGTCTGTATAATATCACATTTTATTGTGTTAGTCTGTATAATTTCACGTTTTATTTGGTTAGTCTGTATAATATCACATTTTATTTGGTTTGTCTGTATAATATCACGTTTTATTTGGTTTGTCTGTATAATATCACGTTTTATTTGGTTAGTCTGTATAATATCACGTTTTGTTTGGTTTGTGTGTATAATATCACATTTTATTTAGTTTGTCTGTATAATATTACATTTTATTTGGTTTGTCTGTATAATATGACATTTTTTGTGGTTAGTCTGTATAATATCACGTTTTATTTTGTTAGTCTGTATAATATCACGTTTTATTTTGTTTGTCAGTATAATATCACATTTTATTTGGTTAGTCTGTATAATATCATGTTTTATGTGGTTAGTCTGTATAATATTACGTTTTATTTGGTTAGTCTGTGTAATATTATGTTTTATTTGGTTAGTCTGCATAATATCATGTTTTATTTGGTTAGTCTGTATAATATTACGTTTTATTTTGTTAGTCTGTATAATATCATGTTTTATTTGGTTAGTCTGTATAATATCACGTTTTATTTGGTTAGTCTGTATAATATTACGTTTTGTTTGGTTTGTCTGTATAATATCACGTGTTATTTGGTTTGTCTGTATAATATTACGTTTTATTTGGTTAGTCTGTATAATATCATGTTTTATTTGGTTAGTCTGTATAATATCACGTTTTATTTGCTTAGTCTGTATTATATCACGTTTTATTTGGTTAGTATGTATAATATCACCTTTTATTTGGGTAGTCTGTATAATATTACGTTTTATTTGGTTAGTCTGTATAATATCATGTTTTATTTGGTTAGTCTGTATAATATTACGTTTTATTTGGTTTGTCTGTATAATATCACGTTTTATTTGGTTTGTCTGTATAATATCACGTTTTATTTGGTTAGTCTGTATAAAATCATGTTTTGTTTGGTTAGTCTGTATAATATCATGTTTTATTTGGTTAGTCTGTATAATATCACGTTTTATTTTGTTAGTCTGTATAATATCACATTTTATGTTGTTAGTCTGAATAATATCAATTTTTATTTGGTTTGTCTGTATAATATCACATGTTATGTGGTTAGTCTTTATAATATCATGTTTTATTTGATTAGTCTCCAATATCACGTTTTATTTTGTTAGTATGTATAATATCACCTTTTATTTGGTTAGTCTGTATAATATTAGGTTTTATTTGGTTAGTCTGTATAATATCGTGTTTTATTTGGTTAGTCTGTATAATATTACGTTTTATTTGGTTTGTCTGTATAATATCACGTTTTATTTGGTTTGTCTGTATAATATCACGTTTTATTTGGTTAGTCTGTATAATATCATGTTTTATGTGGTTAGTCTGTATAATATCACGTTTTATTTGCTTAGTCTGTATTATATCACGTTTTATTTGGTTAGTATGTATAATATCACCTTTTATTTGGTTAGTCTGTATAATATTACGTTTTATTTGGTTAGTCTGTATAATATCATGTTTTATTTGGTTAGTCTGTATAATATTACGTTTTATTTTGTTTGTCTGCATAATATCACGTTTTATTTGGTTTGTCTGTATAATATCACGTTTTATTTTGTTAGTCTGTATAATATCATGTTTTATTTGGTTAGTCTGTATAATATTACGTTTTATTCGGTTTGTCTGAATAATATCACGTGGGTTTTGGTTAGTCTGTATAATATCACGTTTTATTTGGTTAGTCTGTATAATATCATGTTTTATTTGGTTAGTCTGTATAATATCATGTTTTATTTGGTTAGTCTGTATAATATCACGTTTTATTTTGTTAGTCTGTATAATATCACATTTTATGTGGTTAGTCTGTATAATATCACGTTTTATTTGGTTTGTCTGTATAATATCACATGCTTTGTGGTTAGTCTGTATAATATCATGTTTTATTTGGTTAGTCTGTATAATATCGTGTTTTATTTGGTTAGTCTGTATAATATCACGTTTTTTTGCTTAGTCTGTATTATATCACGTTTTATTTGGTTAGTATGTATAATATCACCTTTTATTTGGTTAGTCTGTATAATATTACGTTTTATTTGGTTAGTCTGTATAATATTACGTTTGATTTGGGTTGTCTGTATAATATCACCTTTTATTTGGTTAGTCTGTATAATATCACGTTTTATTTGGTTAGTCTGTATAATATCATGTTTTATTTGGTTAGTCTGTATAATATTACGTTTTATTTGGTTTGTCTGTATAATATCACGTTTTATTTGGTTAGTCTGTATAATATTACGTTTTATTTGGTTTGTCTGTATAATATCACGTTTTATTTGGTTTGTCTGTATAATATCACGTTTTATTTGGTTAGTCTGTATAATATCATGTTTGATTTGGTATGTCTGTATAATATCACATGTTATTTGGTTAGTCTGTATAATATCATGTTTTATTTGGTTAGTCTGTATAATATCACGTTTTATTTGGTTAGTCTGTTTAATATTACGTTTTATTCGGTTAGTCTGTATAATATCACATTTTATTTGGTTAGTCTGTATAATATCATGTTTAATTTGGTTAGTCTGTATAATATCACGTTTTATTTGGTTTGTCTGTATAATATCATAACTTATTTGGTTTGTCTGTATAATATCACGTTTATTTGGTTTGTCTGTATAATATTACGTGTTATTTGGTTTGTCTGTATAATATCACGTTTTATTTCGTTAGTCTGTATAATATCACGTTTTGTTTGGTTAGTCTGTATAATATTACGTTTTATTTGGTTAGTCTGTGTAATATCATGTTTTATTTGGTTAGTCTGTATAATATCACATTTTCTTTGTTTTGTCTGTATAATATCACATATAATGTGGTTAGTCTGTATAATATCACGTTTTATTTGGTTAGTCTGTATAATATCGCATTTTATTTGGTTAGTCTGTATAATATCACATTTTATTTGGTTAGTCTGTATAATATCACCATTTATTTGGTTAGTCTGTATAATATTACGTTTTATGTGGTTAGTCTGATTAATATCATGTTTTATTTTGTTAGTCTGTATAATATCACATTTTATTTGGTTAGTCTGTATAATATACCGTTTTATTTTGTTAGTCTGTATAATATTACGTTTTATTTGGTTATTCTGTATAATATCATGTTTTATTTTGTTAGTCTGTATAATATCACATTTTATTTGGTTAGTCTGTATAATATTACGTTTTATTTTGTTAGTCTGTATAATATCACGTTTTATGTGGTTAGTCTGTATAATATCACGTTTTATTTGGTTAGTCTGTATAATATCATGTTTTATTTGGTGTTTCTGTATAATATAACATTTTACTTGGTAAGTCTGTATAATATCACATGTTATTTGGTTAGTCTGTATAATATCATGTTTTATTTTGTTAGTCTGCATAATATTACGTTTTATTTTGTTAGTCTGTATAATATCATGGTTTATTTGGTTTGTCTGTATAATATTACGTTTTATTTGGTTAGTCTTTATAATATAATGTTTTATTTGGTTAATCTGTATAATATCATGTTTTATTTGGTTAGTCTGTATAATATTACGTTTTATTTGGTTAGTCTGTATAATATCATGTTTTATTTGGTTAGTCTGTATAATATTACTTTTTATTTGGTTAGTCTGTATAATATTACGTTTTATTTGGTTTGTCTGTATAATATTACGTTTTATTTTGTTAGTCTGTATAATATCATGTTTTATTTGGTTAGTCTGTATAATATCACGTTTTATTTTGTTAGTCTGTATAATATCATGTTTTATTTGGTTAGTCCGTAAAATATCACATTTTATTTGGTTAATCTGTATAATATCACGTTTTAGTATTTGGTTAGTCTGTATAATATTACGTTTTATTTAGTTAGTCTGTATAATATCATGTTTTATTTGGTTAGTCTGTATAATATTACTTTTTGTTTGGTTAGTCTGTATAATATCACGTTTTATTTGGTTTGTCTGTATAATATTACGTTTTATTTTGTTAGTCTGTATAATATCATGTTTTATTTTGTTAGTCTGTATAATATCACGTTTTATTTGGTTAGTCTGTATAATATCATGTTTTATTTGGTTAGTCCGTATAATATCACATTTTATTTGGTTAATCTGTATAATATCACGTTTTATTTGGTTAGTCTGTATAATATCACATTTTATTTCGTTAATCTGTATAATATCATGTTTTATTTGGTTAGTCTGTTTAATATCACATTTTATTTTGTTAGTCTGTATAATATCACATTTTTTTTGGTTTGTCTGTATAATATCACATTTTATTTGGTTTTTCTTTATAATATCACATTTTATTTGGTTAGTCTGTATAATATCACGTTTTATTTGTTTAGTTTGTATAATATCACATTGTATGTTGTTTGTCTGTATAATATCACATTTTATTTGGTTGGTCTGTATAATATCACATTTTATTTGGTTTGTCTGTATAATATCACATTTTATTTGGTTTGTCTGTATAATATCAAATGTTATTTGGTTAGTCTGTATAATATCATGTTTCGATTTGGTATGTCTGTATAATATCACATGTTATTTGGTTAGTCTGTATAATATCATGTTTAATTTGGTTAGTCTGTATAATATCACGTTTTATTTGGTTAGTCTGTATAATATTACGTTTTATTCGGTTAGTCTGTATAATATCACATTTTATTTGGTTAGTCTGTATAATATCATGTTTAATTTGGTTAGTCTGTATAATATCACGTTTTATTTGGTTTGTCTGTATAATATCATGACTTATTTGGTTTGTCTGTATAATATCACGTTTTATTTGGTTTGTCTGTATAATATTACGTTTTATTTGGTTTGTCTGTATAATATCACGTTTTATTTCGTTAGTCTGTATAATATCACGTTTTGTTTGGTTAGTCTGTATAATATTACGTTTTATTTGGTTAGTCTGTGTAATATCACGTTTTATTTGGTTAGTCTGTATAATATCACATTTTCTTTGTTTTGTCTGTATAATATCACATATAATGTGGTTAGTCTGTATAATATCACGTTTTATTTGGTTAGTCTGTATAATATCGCATTTTATTTGGTTAGTCTGTATAATATCACATTTTATTTGGTTAGTCTGTATAATATCACCATTTATTTGGTTAGTCCGTATAATATTACGTTTTATGTGGTTAGCCTGTATAATATCATGTTTTATTTGGTTAGTCTGTATAATATCACATTTTATTTGGTTAGTCTGTATAATATACCGTTTTATTTTGTTAGTCTGTATAATATTACGTTTTATTTGGTTATTCTGTATAATATCATGTTTTATTTTGTTAGTCTGTATAATATCACATTTTATTTGGTTAGTCTGTATAATATTACGTTTTATTTTGTTAGTCTGTATAATATCACGTTTTATGTGGTTAGTCTGTATAATATCACGTTTTATTTGGTTAGTCTGTATAATATCATGTTTTATTTGGTTTTTCTGTATAATATAACATTTTACTTGGTAAGTCTGTATAATATCACATTTTATTTGGTTAGTCTGTATAATATCATGTTTTATTTTGTTAGTCTGCATAATATTACGTTTTATTTTGTTAGTCTGTATAATATCATGGTTTATTTGGTTTGTCTGTATAATATTACGTTTTATTTGGTTAGTCTTTATAATATAATGTTTTATTTGGTTTGTCTGTATAATATCATGTTTTATTTGGTTAGTCTGTATAATATTACGTTTTATTTGGTTAGTCTGTATAATATCATGTTTTATTTGGTTAGTCTGTATAATATTACTTTTTATTTGGTTAGTCTGTATAATATCACGTTTTATTTGGTTTGTCTGTATAATATTACGTTTTATTTTGTTAGTCTGTATAATATCATGTTTTATTTTGTTAGTCTGTATAATATCACGTTTTATTTGGTTAGTCTGTATAATATCATGTTTTATTTGGTTAGTCCGTAAAATATCACATTTTATTTGGTTAATCTGTATAATATCACGTTTTAGTATTTGGTTAGTCTGTATAATATTACGTTTTATTTGGTTAGTCTGTATAATATCATGTTTTATTTGGTTAGTCTGTATAATATTACTTTTTTTTTGGTTAATCTGTATAATATCACGTTTTATTTGGTTAGTCTGTATAATATCACATTTTATTTCGTTAATCTGTATAATATCACGTTTTATTTGGTTAGTCTGTTTAATATCACATTTTATTTTGTTAGTCTGTATAATATCACATTTTTTTTTGGTTTGTCTGTATAATATCACATTTTATTTGGTTTTTCTGTATAATATCACATTTTATTTGGTTAGTCTGTATAATATCACGTTTTATTTGTTTAGTTTGTATAATATCACATTGTATGTTGTTTGTCTGTATAATATCACATTTTATTTGGTTGGTCTGTATAATATCACATTTTATTTTGTTTGTCTGTATAATATCACATTTTATTTGGTTTGTCTGTATAATATCAAATGTTATTTGGTTTGTCTGTATAATATCATGTTTTATTTGGTTAGTCTGTATAATATCACATTTTATTTGGTTACTCTGTATAATTTCACGTTTTATTTGGTTAGTCTGTATAATATCACATTTTATTTGGTTTGTCTGTATAATATCACGTTTTATTTTGTTTGTCTGTTTAATATCACGTTTTATTTGGTTAGTCTGCATAATATCACGTTTTATTTGGTTTGTGTGTATAATATCACATTTTATTTAGTTTGTCTGTATAATATTACATTTTATTTTGTTCGTCTGTATAATATGACATGTTTTGTGGTTAGTCTGTATAATATCACGTTTTATTTTGTTAGTCTGTATAATATCACGTTTTATTTGGTTTGTCTGTATAATATCACATTTTATTTGGTTAGTCTGTATAATATCATGTTTTATTTGGTTAGTCTGTATAATATTACGTTTTATTTTGTTAGTCTGTGTAATATTATGTTTTATTTGGTTAGTCTGCATAATATCATGTTTTATTTGGTTAGTCTGTATAATATCACGTTTTATTTTGTTAGTCTGTATAATATCATGTTTTATTTGGTTAGTCTGTATAATATCACGTTTTATTTGGTTAGTCTGTATAATATCACGTTTTATTTGGTTAGTATGTATAATATCACCTTTTATTTGGTTAGTCTGTATAATATTACGTTTTATTTGGTTAGTCTGTATAATATCATGTTTTATTTGGTTAGTCTGTATAATATTACGTTTTATTTGGTTTGTCTGTATAATATCACGTTTTATTTGGTTTGTCTGTATAATATCACGTTTTATTTGGTTAGTCTGTATAATATCATGTTTTATTTGGTTAGTCTGTATAATATCACATTTTATTTGGGTGGTCTGTATGATATCATGTTTTATTTGGTTAGTCTGTATAATATTACGTTTTATTTGGTTAGTCTGTATAATATCATGTTTTATTTGGTTAGTCTGTATAATATTACGTTTTATTTGGTTTGTCTTTATAATATCATGATTTATTTTGTTAGTCTGTATAATATTACGTTTTATGTGGTTTGTCTGTATAATATCACGTTTTATTTGGTTAGTCTGTATAATATCATGTTTTATTTGGTTAGTCTGTATAATATCATGTTTTATTTGGTTAGTCTGTATAATATCACGTTTTATTTTGTTAGTCTGTATAATATCACATTTTATGTTGTTAGTCTGTATAATATCACGTTTTATTTGGTTTGTCTGTATAATATCACATGTTATGTGGTTAGTCTGTATAATATCATGTTTTATTTGATTAGTCTCTATAATATCACGTTTTATTTGGGTAGTATGTATAATATCACCTTTTATTTGGTTAGTCTGTATAATATTACGTTTTATTTGTTAGTCTGTATAATATCGTGTTTTATTTGGTTAGTCTGTATAATATTACGTTTTATTTGGTTTGTCTGTATAATATCACGTTTTATTTGGTTTGTCTGTATAATATCACGTTTTATTTGGTTAGTCTGTATAATATCATGTTTTATTTGGTTAGTCTGTATAATATCACGCTTTATTTGCTTAGTCTGTATTATATCACGTTTTGTTTGGTTAGTATGTATAATATCACCTTTTATTTGGTTAGTCTGTATAATATTACGTTTTATTTGGTTAGTCTGTATAATATCATGTTTTATTTGGTTAGTCTGTATAATATTACGTTTTATTTGGTTTGTCTGCATAATATCACGTTTTATTTGGTTAGTCTGTATAATATCACATTTTATTTGGTTACTCTGTATAATTTCACGTTTTATTTGGTTAGTCTGTATAATATCACATTTTATTTGGTTTGTCTGTATAATATCACGTTTTATTTTGTTTGTCTGTTTAATATCACGTTTTATTTGGTTAGTCTGCATAATATCACGTTTTATTTGGTTTGTGTGTATAATATCACATTTTATTTAGTTTGTCTGTATAATATTACATTTTATTTTGTTCGTCTGTATAATATGACATGTTTTGTGGTTAGTCTGTATAATATCACGTTTTATTTTGTTAGTCTGTATAATATCACGTTTTATTTGGTTTGTCTGTATAATATCACATTTTATTTGGTTAGTCTGTATAATATAATGTTTTATTTGGTTAGTCTTTATAATATTACGTTTTATTTTGTTAGTCTGTGTAATATTATGTTTTATTTGGTTAGTCTGCATAATATCATGTTTTATTTGGTTAGTCTGTATAATATCACGTTTTATTTTGTTAGTCTGTATAATATCATGTTTTATTTGGTTAGTCTGTATAATATCACGTTTTATTTGGTTAGTCTGTATAATATCACGTTTTATTTGGTTAGTATGTATAATATCACCTTTTATTTGGTTAGTCTGTATAATATTACGTTTTATTTGGTTAGTCTGTATAATATCATGTTTTATTTGGTTAGTCTGTATAATATTACGTTTTATTTGGTTTGTCTGTATAATATCACGTTTTA
This sequence comes from Euprymna scolopes, assembly GCF_053919585.1. Taxonomy (NCBI): domain Eukaryota; kingdom Metazoa; phylum Mollusca; class Cephalopoda; order Sepiida; family Sepiolidae; genus Euprymna; species Euprymna scolopes. The sequence continues at coordinate 92,478,532 of NC_136517.1, read as the reverse complement.
TTTGGTTTGTCTGTATAATATCACGTTTTATTTGGTTAGTCTGTATAATATCATGTTTTATTTGGTTAGTCTGTATAATATCACATTTTATTTGGGTGGTCTGTATGATATCATGTTTTATTTGGTTAGTCTGTATAATATTACGTTTTATTTGGTTAGTCTGTATAATATCATGTTTTATTTGGTTAGTCTGTATAATATTACGTTTTATTTGGTTTGTCTTTATAATATCATGATTTATTTTGTTAGTCTGTATAATATTACGTTTTATGTGGTTTGTCTGTATAATATCACGTTTTATTTGGTTAGTCTGTATAATATCATGTTTTATTTGGTTAGTCTGTATAATATCATGTTTTATTTGGTTAGTCTGTATAATATCACGTTTTATTTTGTTAGTCTGTATAATATCACATTTTATGTTGTTAGTCTGTATAATATCACGTTTTATTTGGTTTGTCTGTATAATATCACATGTTATGTGGTTAGTCTGTATAATATCATGTTTTATTTGATTAGTCTCTATAATATCACGTTTTATTTGGGTAGTATGTATAATATCACCTTTTATTTGGTTAGTCTGTATAATATTACGTTTTATTTGTTAGTCTGTATAATATCGTGTTTTATTTGGTTAGTCTGTATAATATTACGTTTTATTTGGTTTGTCTGTATAATATCACGTTTTATTTGGTTTGTCTGTATAATATCACGTTTTATTTGGTTAGTCTGTATAATATCATGTTTTATTTGGTTAGTCTGTATAATATCACGCTTTATTTGCTTAGTCTGTATTATATCACGTTTTGTTTGGTTAGTATGTATAATATCACCTTTTATTTGGTTAGTCTGTATAATATTACGTTTTATTTGGTTAGTCTGTATAATATCATGTTTTATTTGGTTAGTCTGTATAATATTACGTTTTATTTGGTTTGTCTGCATAATATCACGTTTTATTTGGTTTGTCTGTATAATATCACGTTTTATTTTGTTAGTCTGTATAATATCATGTTTTATTTGGTTAGTCTGTATAATATTACGTTTTATTTGGTTTGTCTGTATAATATCACGTGTTATTTGGTTAGTCTGTATAATATCACGTTTTATTTGGTTAGTCTGTATAATATCATGTTTGTTTGGTTAGTCTGTATAATATCATGTTTTATTTGGTTAGTCTGTATAATATCACGTTTTATTTTGTTAGTCTGTATAATATCACATTTTATGTGGTTAGTCTGTATAATATCACGTTTTATTTGGTTTGTCTGTATAATATCACATGCTATGTGGTTAGTCTGTATAATATCATGTTTTATTTGGTTAGTCTGTATAATATCATGTTTTATTTGGTTAGTCTGTATAATATCACGTTTTATTTGCTTAGTCTGTATTATATCACGTTTTATTTGGTTAGTATGTATAATATCACCTTTTATTTGGTTAGTCTGTATAATATTACGTTTTATTTGGTTTGTCTGTATAATATCAGGTTTTATTTGGTTAGTCTGTATAGTATTACGTTTTATTTTGTTTGTCTGTATAATATCACGTTTTATTTGGTTTGTCTGTATAATATCACGTTTTATTTGGTTAGTCTGTATAATATCATGTTTTATTTGGTATGTCTGTATAATATCACATTTTATTTGGTTAGTCTGTATAATATCATGTTTTATTTGGTTAGTCTGTATAATATCACGTTTTATTTGGTTAGTCTGTTTAATATTACGTTTTATTCGGTTAGTCTGTATAATATCACATTTTATGTGGTTAGTCTGTATAATATCATGTTTTATTTGGTTAGTCTGTATAATATCACGTTTTATTTGGTTTGTCTGTATAATATCACGTTTTATTTGGTTAGTCTGTATAATATCATGCTTTATTTGGTTAGTCTGTATAATATTATGACTTATTTGGTTTGTCTGTATAATATCATGTTTTATTTGGTTAGTCTGTATAATATCACGTTTTATTTGGTTTGTCTGTATAATATCACGTTTTATTTGGTTAGTCTGTATAATATCATATTTTATTTGGTTTGTCTGTATAATATTACGTTTTATTTGGTTAGTCTGTATAATATCATGTTTTATTTGGTTAGTCTGTATAATATCATGATTTATTTGGTTAGTCTGTATAATATTACGTTTTATTTGGTTTGTCTGTATAATATTACGTTTTATTTTGTTTGTCTGTATAATATTACGTTTTATTTGGTTTGTCTGTATAATATCATGTTTTATTTCGTTAGTCTGTATAATATTACGTTTTATTTGGTTTGTCTGTATAATATTACGTTTGATTTGGTTTGTCTGTATAATATCATGTTTTATTTGGTTAGTCTGTATAATATTACGTTTTATTTGGTTTGTCTGTATAATATTACGTTTATATGGTTTGTCTGTATAATATTACGTGTTATTTGGTTAGTCTGTATAATATCATGTTTTGTTTGGTTAGTCTGTATAATATCATGATTTTTTTGGTTAGTCTGTATAATATTACGTTTTATTTGGTTTGTCTGTATAATATTACGTTTTGTTTGTTTTGTCCCTATAATATCACGTTTTATTTGGTTAGTCTGTATAATATCATGATTTATTTGGTTAGTCTGTATAATATTACGTTTTATTTGGTTTGTCTGTATAATATTACGTTTTATTTGTTTTGTCTGTATAATATCACGTTTTATTTGGTTTGTCTGTATAATATCATGTTTTATTTGGTTAGTCTGTATAATATTACGTTTTATTTGGTTAATCTGTATAATATCATGTTTTATTTGGTTTGTCTGTATAATATCACGTTTTATTTGGTTTGTCTGTATAATATTACGTTTTATTTGGTTTGTCTGTATAATATCACGTTTTATTTGGTTAGTCTGTATAATATCATGTTTTATTTGGTTAGTCTGTATAATATCACATTTTATTTGGGTAGTCTGTATGATATCATGTTTTATTTGGTTTGTCTGTATAATATTACGTTTTATTTGGTTAGTCTGTATAATATCATGTTTTATTTGGTTAGTCTGTATAATATTACGTTTTATTTGGTTTGTCTGTATAATATCACATTTTATTTGGTTAGTCTGTATAATATTACGTTTTATTTGGTTTGTCTGTATAATATTACGTTTTATTTGGTTTGTCTGTATAATATCACGTTTTATTTGGTTCGTCTGTATAATATCATGTTTTATTTGGTTAGTCTGTATAATATCACATTTTATTTGGGTAGTCTGTATGATATCATGTTTTATTTGGTTAGTCTGTATAATATTACGTTTTATTTGGTTTGTCTGTATAATATCATTATTTATTTGGTTAGTCTGTATAATATTACGTTTTATTTGGTTTGTCTGTATAATATATCGTTTTATTTGGTTTGTCTGTATAATATCACGTTTTATTTGGTTTGTCTGTATAATATCATGTTTTATTTGGTTAGTCTGCATAATATTACGTTTTATTTGGTTAGTCTGTATAATATCACATTTTATTTGGTTTGTCTGTATAATATCAAGTTTCATTTGGTTTGTCTGTATAATATTACGTTTTATTTGGTTTGTCTGTATAATATCACGTTTTATTCGGTTAGTCTGTATAATATCATGTTTTATTTGGTTAGTCTGTATAATATCACATTTTATTTGGGTAGTCTGTATGATATCATGTTTTATTTGGTTAGTCTGTATAATATTACGTTTTATTTGGTTAGTCTGTATAGTATCATGTTTTATTTGGTTAGTCTGTATAATATCATGTTTTATTTGGTTAGTCTGTATAATATCATGTTTTATTTTGTTAGTCTGTATAATATCACGTTTTATTTGGTTAGTCTGTATAATATCACATTTTATTTGGTTAGTCTGTATAATATCACATTTTGTTTGGTTAATCTGTATAATATCATGTTTTATTTGGTTAGTCTGTATAATATTACGTTTTATTTGGTTAGTCTGTATCATATAATGTTTTATTTGGTTAGTCTGTATAATATCACGTTTTATTTGGTTTGTCTGTATAATATTACGTTTTATTTGGTTTGTCTGTATAATATCATGTTTTATTTGGTTAGTCTGTATAATATCACATTTTATTTGATTTGTCTGTTTAATATCTCCCCCTTTCTTCGTACATTCGTTTTTTTTCTTTCTTTTTCTGTCTTCCTTTCTTTCGTTCTGACGTGACTGTTTGTTTTTTTCTTTTCTTTTTATTATTTTCCTTCTTTTCTTCTTTGCTTTTTGTGACATATCTTCTTCTTCTTTGTTTGATTTTTTGTTCCCTTTGGGGACTATTTTCACGTTTCTTTTCTTTTCTTTCTCTTCGTTGATTTTCCCCCTCTCTCATTCTTCTTTTCTTCCTTCCTCTCTTTCTCTTTTCTCGCTCCTTTTCTTTCTGCCTTTCTCTCTCTCTCATTCTTTATCCACATTTGTCCGTCTCTTTATTTCTTTCCTTCTTTCTTTTTCTCTCTTTTTTCTTTCGCTCTTCCTGGCTCTTTCTTCTCTTCTTTCTTTCTTTTTTCTTTCTTTTTTTCTTTCCTTTCGTTGATTACCCCCATCTCTCACTCTTCTTTTCTTTCTTACTCTCCTTTTTTCTCACTCTCTTCCTTTCTCTCTCTTTTCTTCTCTCTCTCCCTCTTTGTATCTTTTTTTCTCCATCTCTCCTCCTCTCTCTATATTCATTCGCTCTTCCTGACTCTCTTTCTTCTCTTTCTTTTTTTCGTTTATTTCTCGCCTGGTTTCTTTCTTTCTTTCTTTTTCCCGTTCTTCCTTCCTTTCTTTCATCCTCTTTTTCCTTCTTTCTTTCTTTTTTCTTTTTCTTTTTTGTGTTTGTTTGTTTCTTTCTTTCTTTGTTTTCTTTCTTTCTCTATTTCTTTCTGTTTTCTTTCTTTGTCTTGATTTTTTGTTCGTGTGTTCCTTTCTTTCTTTCTCTATCTCTTTCTTTCTTTCTTTCTTTCTTTCTTTGTAAACGTCCGTTTTTCATTGTTTATTATGTTTTTTACTTTTTTTAACTCATTATCGTTAGTTCGTCCTTCTTTCTTTCCATTTTTATTCCTTCTCTCCTTTCACTCCCTTTTCCATGCTTTCTCCCCCCCCATTTCACCTCATTCTACCTCCACCCCCTTCTAGATCGTGTGTATTTGCTCACCCTTTTTCCGTTCGCCTTAACAAGCATTATCCCCATCAAACTCAAACCCGTTCAACGCGACTAGTTTCAGAGAATTTGCCTACGAAACGCCGAACCGTATGTTCGCGCTGAAAGAGCGTTACAACGCGCAGACAACGGCTGCCAATGAAATAGCACAAAAGAGCGTCGCTGGGAAGGGGTTGACCATAACACACGAGCCACTTCCCAAAAACCCGTCTCTCCCCCTTTTCCTTTTTTCCCCCCTGTTGGTCAACGCGGGCCGCTAAACACGTCCCAAGAAACCATATCGATAATAAATCGTTTCGTCATCGCCTGGTTTGACGTATGCCGAGCGGGACTCTAGAACAATGAGTCAAGTTATTGTTTCGGGGGTGGGGGGAAAGCGGGCTTTAGTAAATAGCTGTGTACCTATTTACAATGCCTCCCCACGGGACAGAGTTAGACACCAGGGTCGTTTTTTAACGTGGAGAAAAGGTACAAAAATTAAAATTCTCTCAGTCGTGAAGGATTTCCCCTCCACTGAAAGAGTACGAATGGAAGTGCCGCATCTGAAGAACATATACTACACTTTGATCTTGGCCAAAAAGCCAAGTAAATAGCTATGTGTAGTACCAGTTTTAATACAAGAGGCGTTCAATAATTAATGCCCCTGGCGACTAGCTTAAATATTTCATGTGCAATGATTTATATCTCTATGACTTATGTAGAACTATAGTTGGAACGATTCATCGGAATCAGAAAGTGGAAAAATCGGAAAATTTGGGGGTTATCGGAATCGATATCGAAATTGGAAAATTTGATGCCTATTTTCCGATGCCAAAAACGATTCTTTTAATTATCTTTTTTATTTGATTTGGTTTAAAGTAAAATTTTCCATTGCTGGTAATAATTTTTTTTAATTTTTTTTATTCAATTTTCACACCAAACAAGGCTCAGTGCCACTTTGAAGTAGGGGGCTACTATCGAGACATAATTTGCGGGGGCATTATGAAAGGAGATGAGAAGAAAGATGTTTGTTCACACTACACTTGAACTTCTGCATGTCAGTACAGTTGGGAAAGCAGAATCCCGGAAGGGAGTTCCAAAGTCTAGAGGTTCTGGGGAAGAAATTATTGGAGTAAAAGGCTCTCTTACACCTAGGGATCTCTACTGTAAAGGGGTGGGATTTAGCTGCTTGTCGGCTTTGTCGGGGATAGTCACGTCGAGGAGTTACAAGTGCTTGCAGTTCGTCAGAGCATTCACCATTAAAGTATTTGTAGAACAGGCAGACGGATGCAACATTTCGTCGTGTGGACAGAAGTTGGAGCCTAGATGACAGTTCAGGACCTATCAGGTTAGCGACTCTCTTTTGAATCCTGTCCAGGAGTGAGAGACAAGCAGCAGATGCACCAGCCCAAATGTGACAACAGTACTCCATACATGGGCGAATGGTGGCCTTATAGAGGTACAGGATACTTTCAGGCGTAAGTAATTTTCTAGCACGGTAGAGAGAGCCCGCCTTCTTCACCGCAGTCTTGGCAATGCTCTCAATTTATATATTCCAGTTCATGTTCCCTGTAAACGTTAGGCAAGGAGTTTAAAAGAAGTACTTTCGGGTAATGTGTTCTTGGCCATTGCTATTGGTGGTAGAAAACAAGTATTTTAGTGGTGAATGCTCTGACGAACTGCAATCACTTGTGCCCCCACGACGTGTGCACCCTCGACAAACCCGACAGGCTGCTAAATCCCACCCCCACACTGTAGAGATCCCTAGATGTAAAAGATCTTCTTACTCCAATAGTTTCTTCCCCAGAACCGCTAGACTCTGGAATTCCATCCCAGGTCCCTGCTTCCCCAACAGTACTGACGTGCAGAAGTTCAAGTGTAACGTGAACCGACACCTTGCTGCTCAAATCCCTACATAGTACCCCAGTAGTTGTTGCCCCTGATAGTAGCCCCCTACACCAAAGTGGCAATTTGCCTTGTTTGGGGTAAAAAAAAAAAAAAAAAAAAAACAGGTTTCGTGTAGTTGAGGGAAACAAGTTTAGTCTTCGCAGCATTGAATGTGACCATCCATTTTTGCCCCCATTATACTACAGATTGAACGTCATCCTCTGGTGTTTCTGCCATTTCCTTAGTTACAATCGATAGATCACTCTCCACAAATGTATTTTACGTTTACGAAAAATATCTGCATGTTTGTGTGTGTTTACGAAGATCGGGGAAAATAATAAGCTTATAGTTTAATAATTAGAGATTTATAAAGAATCGGAATCGGTAATTGTATCGGAATCGGAAAATATTGGAATCGTCCCATCACTAGTAATTACAGCTCTGAACTAAAATTATATTGGCGTGCCGGGGCAACCCTAGATAATCCTGATCGATTATTATTATTATTATTATTATTATTATTATTATTATTATTATTATTATTATTATTATTATTATTATTATTATTATTATTACTGTTAAATGCTATCTAGATGAAAATATTCAGAGAAAATGTTTTAATAAAAATGTTTATGTTAGAAATAAAAACAAATACAAACAGAAATGTTAGCTAGATGAACAATTATACGTGGCAGACATCACGTCGTGGTCATGAATGATACGTGCTGATGGCATTTTTGTGAGCGATTAGAGCTTGAAAGAGACAGACAGATAGTCGATTCGACCGGTTGTAATGGCTCGCAGCACCTGCAGGAGCGAGAGGGTCTAACGTTTATCAACACTAAGAAACGTACGGCTAGCGAGCAGCTTTCCAATGGGGAAACACCAGTAAATAATGTTGCTGAAAAGATAACCCGAAACGTATTGATTCATTGGGATGAATCTTCTTTGCAACTTCTCCGATTGGCCAGATGCTAACCCCCGCCTAGAATTTTTTCTCCATCCCTATGTTATAAATGTTACATGCCCTGTATATGCATTCACCACTAGACGATCACATATCCACTTCAAATACATATAAACTCAACATCTTACAGACAAATATATCACACGTCAAAAGACCATATACATATTCATATATAAACGTTAAAATATGAACACGACATATTTCGCATTGACATCCTTGCCAGATCATAGAGATACGAGGTGTCTTTAATAAGTTTTTTCTTTTTGTACAGGCATTTAGAATTGTTGTAGACTCTTGAAAATTCAGTATGTTATTGCTATATATCTTATAAGATGACTTACAATTTTATGATATCTGGTTAAAATAAACAGCTACAGCAGGAATTGGAAGACACTCTACTAAAGCCTAATTACCACAGCTATTAATAGTAATTTTTTTAAAATGCAATCTGGACGTGAGGACACTTTAGAAAAACGATATGCAATAAAATTCTGTTTATGTGTATGCATGTTTGCATGTCTGCTATGAACTTTCGACCCACACGATAGATCTTAACAAGATCGGTATCGTTTTGAAGCCGACGTCTCGGACGGAAAATATCGAAAGATTGGCTAAAAACAGTAATTTTTGCACCCTTAATCGGCCGTTCTTTTGTCGACATTTTCGCAAGTCATTGTCTCCTCTAACATCTCTCTCCACCTGGGCTGCCTACTGTCGTTTGGTACCCCTTCCCCGCTACTACCACTTTTTTAAGCACCTCCCCCTGGTGTTCCTTACTACACAACCCATACACACCCAGGCACCAACGGGTACCCCAGCTTGTTCATATATAAACGTCTTCAATAAGTTTGCAGATTTTTTGTACATGCATTTAAAATTGTTGAGGACTTTTGAAAACACAGAATGTTATTCTTACAGATAAGCATATATATACGCGTCAATACAGTGTGGAACGATAAATTTGTCGCCTTAAACAAAACAACACTACAACTTTATTTTAAAACTTTTATTATAAAAATCAATTCAGGTAACTTGATTATGTAGTAGAACTGACATATATTTAATGTAGCCGCCTTCAGCCTCATTTTACAGGATGGAACGATAAAATTGTTGCCTTAAAGAAAACAGCATAACAGCTTTATTTTAAACATCTATTCAATGTAGCCGCCCCCAGCTTCAATCATCACCTTGATTTAAGTCCGGAACTAGGACATGCTCGCTGGCGAGGCGAGAGCTCGATGAATACTCGGCATATTAGGCTAGGTTTGGTGTTCTGGGAAGTCATGTTGGTGATGCTGTCGGTGCATGACCAAAAGGTTTCAGTCCGGTAGTCCAGCGAATTCAGGTCGGAGAGAAGGAAGGGCCTTTGAGAGAAAGGTAGCACTCTTTCGGAAGCTAAGCCTGGGTTTCTTTATACTTTTGGGCTGGCACTGAGTCCTGCTGCCACACCCAGGGTCTGTCAACGGCCACCTGATTGCACCAGGAGATCGCCACATTCTTCAACACATCCAGGTACACTTTGGTTTTGACTTTTAAGCTAACTTCGAAGACGTGATGTGGCATGATCTGGCCCTCACTTGAAACCAAATACCATAACCGTGGCCGGAAACTTTGTTTTCATTACGCTAGGCACGTATTTGTTATTCGTGGCAACCCAGCGATGCATTTTGAGGATGCTGGCAATGGTCCTGTTGTTATGAATTGGATCGGTAGAGAGCACGTGTTGCGCATTTCCGATCTCGCCCGTTAAACATTGTGTCACTTTTAAACATGATAGAAGGCTCCTATTGCCCTTAGGATTTGAACACAACCAGCCAACTAGTAGCTGGTGTGTTACAAAAAAAGAAGACCCGTTTTCATTAAACGGAAATGCAATCATGTTGTCTTTTCTAGGGCGAAAATTTTATCGTTGCCCCCTGTATATGCACATATATAAAGTAAGCTATAATACCCACTCGTTTATATCATCATCATCATCATCATCATCATCATCATCATCATCATCATCATCATCATCATCATCATGCAGCCCGTCAGTCTTGACGATGACTAGTCGGGGCTTCCGTGCTTTATCCTTCAGTGTTGGCATAGTCTTTTTTTCTGTGTGAAACATCCGGTCACAGGCACTGCATATGTGTGTGCGGGGGTTATCTCAGCTCTAAGGCTTCTCCAATCTTTCTCTCTATTTCTTCCTTCCGTTTGTGGAAACTGTTCCGCCAACTACTCCTTTCTTTGGCTTGACGAGTACTTGCCATGAAAATGACGATAAAACAGCGACAGACTCGCAACGTCTCTTCTGCGGGAAAGAGGTTACAGCGAAGAGAAAAGGGCTTCCCCCACAAAGCCACGAAGTCTATTTTGTACTCTGTCAAGGCAGGATAAGTGGTTCTAGCAGCTTCTGCCCAGATGTGGCAACAGTACTCCATCATTGGACGTACCTGGCTTTTATATAAGCAGTGATTATTATATTATTATATTATTTTCATAATAGCAACAATCGAACTACAAACGCATAGACAAATAAGACAAAAAAAAAAAAAAAAACTAGTATGGTAATGTCGCTCCACCAGATGACCTTGTAAAATGTTGCCATCGTAAATTAAAACATGGCCGGATATCCGTAGTAATCACAAACCATCAATGATTGCAATGTACATTGAGGTGTACATTTAAACCATATCATTGAACGGTGATAAAAGATAAGACTGTTGGACATTCACGACTAAAACTAGGTGGACAAGCCAGGCAAAGATTAAAGTATATCTTTACTAATTTTATTAAGAATCTGATGAATGTCATTTGTGTTGGGTCATCTTGCTAACATCTGTATTTTACTACAACAGCACACACCAGCTTATGTGCGACTTGTCCACCAAGTTTCATCTGTGAATATCCAACAGTCTCTCTTTGTGTAACAGACCATGGATGTGTGTGGCAGCTATATGCAAATGACTGAGCTATGACGGAGGAATATACAGAAAAATCCCTTTCTTTTTATTTTCGCTCTCTTTTTCATCCGGACAGCATGGGATAAGACGCATATTTTTGTCTCTCAGTAAATGGGGGGGGGACATTCCCTCTCCCTCAACACTAGTTAAGGTTAGTTAGTTAGTTTTAAAGCAGTAATGGTGAAAATCGATTGTATGATCTGTAAATTGTATGTTAATTTAGTCCTCGCGCGAAAGAGCAAGACACAAAATGTTTTTAATAATAATAGAATAACAATAACAAAGACTTTCGCTGGCGAGGACTACTATTGAGCGTAATCAGTTATAGTCCTTTTGAAATCTCTATTTTTCTCGTTATGTACTGAATATTTTTAATGAAACCTATATGAAATATGTTCCTTATTAAATTGTAAAGATTTTCTATTCTGGAAGAAGTTTAAAAGAATTTAATCTAAAAAAGTTATTTTAAAGATTTTAGTAAAAAAATCAGATTTTCTTATTATTCAGGCATGTATGACAAAGAGGGCGTTGCAAAAAAAAAAGAGATGTGGTGGGAGGAGAATCACAAACTGAACCAGAGAGAATATTCAGACTTGTAATAATACAAAGAGGGGGTTGCAAAAATGAGTTGTGGTGTGAGGAGAAATACAAACTGAAATAAAGAGTAGGAGAGTTTTTTTATAAATACATACAAAAACACATTCATTTTTTTTTTAATCCAAATTAATAAGTTAGATAAAATATAATCTTAAAAAGATACGATACAACTTAGAAAAGCATTTCATCCAAGGCATGAAAATTGTTAAACAAAATGTTTTCACTATAGGCTTTAAAAATAAAGGTACAAGATTCAATTTGAAATTTATTTATCTTCAAAGTGCACTTTTATTAATTTTATAAAGTAAGGTATTAAATTTTTATTCCTGACTTTGTAAAATTTATAAAAGTGCACTTTGAAGATAAATAAATTTCAAATTGAATCTTGTACCTTTATTTTTAAAGCCTAGAGTAAAAACATTTTGTTTAACAATTTTCGTGCCTTGGATTAAATGCTTTTCTAACTTGTATATATATATATATATATATATATATATATATATATATATATATATATATAGTGGAAATGGTAATTAATAAAAACTGAAGAAAGTGCTCAATACTGTTGTAGAGCAAATATGCGTTTTATTTTTTATTACCGTATCTTTTTGTTAAGTTACATTATTGTTTCAGCTACCCGGCCGTTTTTTTTGGCCGTCTGTAGCTTCCTCAGACTTTTACAGAAAACTTTCTGTAACAGAAAACTTAACAGAAAGATACGGTAATAAAAAGTAAAACGTATATATATATATATATATATATATATATATATATATATATATATATATGATTACTTAATTTAATCACATAAATAGGAAAGTATAAATTTATGCATAAACCTACTCAAGTATTGACTTCAACAGTGCTCAATATGTAGGTAGAGCTAGGTAGTAAGTTATAAAATCAATTGCCATATATATTTTATAATTATTATATATATATATATACATATAGATATATATATATATATATATATATATATATATATATATATATATATATATATATATATTGCATACATTTTATGAAATAAATAGTTAATTATATTTCTCATATATTACGATTGTGCTGTGTTTGGGGGGGGGGTCTGCCATAAATGTCTGCATTAAGAACGAAGCGGGTCTGAAGACGAAAAGGGTTTGAGCCAGAATGCCATCAAAGATCAAAACGTTTTACTGAGAGGAGAAGGAGCCACAATCCACATCCGACCTCTCAGGTATGCTTTTTTTTCTTGATACTCAGACCCTAATGACTGACCTATCGTCACATCATCATGTGACAGTTTCTAAGACGTTTAGTGTAGCACCTAGGTCGGTCACACACTAGTGATAGAATGATCTATTATAAATGTTGCCGTGAGACCAGGACACAAACTTAGTAATAAAAAACACAACATCGGGTTTAACCAGTAAACTATCATATAGATCTGTTATAGAAAAAAAAAAAATGATTATTAAAAAAGATGAACGTGCGAGCAGATTGATGATCACGTTCCGGAAAACAGAAACAGGCGTGTTCAATATATCAAACGGCGATAATTTATTTTTTATATGTAGTCATCACCGTTTTCTCAATGCACTTTTGCCAACAATGAACGATGGCTGTACATAGATGTCCAGCTTTCTCATACGAGAGTCATTCCTATATAAATACCTTATACTCTTGTTAACTCGACAAATTGAAGACCTAAGAAGACGGAAGTGGTACTTTTAAAACGAGCGACCTTTTGTGCTCCAGAATGTATTTTTGAACATACGAGGCGTCTTCAATAAATTTCCAGACATTTTCTGTACAGGCATTTAAAATTGTTGTAGACTCTTGAAGATTCAGTATGTTATTGCTATACAACTTATGAGATGACCAATTTTTATGATTTCAGGTTCAAATGAACAGCTACAGCAGGAATTGGAATACACTTTACTAAAGCCTGATGGTTGCAGCTGATGAATTTCTAAAATGCAATATGGACGTGAAGACCAGTCAGAAGAATGATATGCAATAAAATTCTGTTTTAAACTCGGGAACATGGTTGGTTGGTTGTTTTTGTTTTACGGCATATCAACCCTTTTCAATGCCGAATCCAAAGATTTTGAAAAAAATTTTTTAATAGAATATATTTGTTGTTTTCAAGTCGGATTCTATTTAACCCATAGTTGGGACCCTAACAAGTACTACCACTCCGGGTCAGAGTGGACCTGGGAGCAATGGCAATTAAAGGGTGGCTCCACACTCCCCAAAAACCCGCAAGCTGGAGCCTCACCACTGGATATAGTTTAAGGTCATATCCAGGACCTCGGGAAAATGCCACAGAAATGTATGGAATGCTTTAAACTACTTTTGGGCCATCTTGCATGAATCAAGCATTAATTTTTGAGTAGCATAAGAGATTCAAGGAAGGCAAGGAGTTTCTGAGGTATGATGAAAGTTGTTGGAGGTGTAAGGAAGTCAGAACATCAGAGTTGATTGGCCAAATAAAGAATTTCATGGATAAGGATAACCGTGTGTGTATAGAGGCAATAATTTCACAGTTGATGTCTGTGTGAGGAACTCCAGATGCAGAAGATTTGCGCGAAGTTTGTCCCAAGGGTGCTCAGAGAAGATCACAGACTATTTGACCAAGATGGGCATAAAGACAGATCCCCACCCTCCATATGGTCCAGGTTTTGTTCGCTATGATTTGGGGTTATTTTATAAGCTTAAAGAAACCCCCAGATGCTGTCGTTATGAGACAATAGAAGAGATGAAACTGAATGTGACGAGGGTCATTAACACACTAACATGAGGCACTTTTATGGGGCCTTTCAGAAGTCGGATACGATTACTAGTGTTTCATGTGTACCCTATCAATCAAAGCCCGGAAACTTATTTAAGGCACCTTGCAGTTTATTCGTATCAAATATGGTTTGATTGCAAAACGGATTCCGGATCTTATTACAGATTCCATAGCTGTGTTGGAATCAGATATATCGATCGGTAAGGAAATAATAAGAAATTGATTAAACGTTTTGTTTAGACTAAAAAATTTTTTACACAGTGGTCACCACTTATCAAGGCCCGGAAGCCACTCAGGGATAAGAGCTATTGCAAGTACATTACGTTAGTGTGGAGATTTGATGAAGTGTTTACATAAGGGGGCGGTTCATTAGGAATTTGTTAACGTTGGACTTGAACACATCCAAGTTATAGTCAGGTGGGAAGCAGGCAGACGGAACAGAGTTCCACAGGCGTGCAGTTCTAAGAAAGAAGCTTTGTTCATGGAATCCACGTTTTGATTTAGGCACAGATAAAGAGTGGGGGAAATTTTTCACAGTGGATTCAGCTAGACGGGTGTTTTTCGTGAAAGATTGGCGAGGGGGGGGACCAGAGATTGGAGTTCAGACGAGCACCTGCCATGAAAATGACGATAAAACAAGGATAGGCTCGCAACGTCTCTTCTGTGGGAGAGAGATTGCAGGGTAGAGAAAAGGGCATCCCCCACTAAGCCACGAAGTCTATTTTGTACTCTGTCAAGGCAGGATAGGCTGTTTTTAGCAGCTCCTGCCCAGATATGGCAGCAGTATTCCATCCTTGGACGTACTTGGCTTTTATATAGATAGAGAATTGCATCAGTAGTGAGATATCTTCTGGAGCGGTAGAAGAATCCCACCATCTTTCCAGCGACCTTGGCAACAGACTTGATGTACGTGTTCCATTTCAGATCAGGAGTAAAGGTCAAACCCAGAAGCTTGTCAAAAAACGGGGCCTTTCCCAGGTGAGAGCCATCCATCCCAATTGATGCCAGATGGGGATCAGAGCGTTGATGATGTAAGGATAGGAGTTTGGTTTTGGATGCATTAAAGGTAACCAGTCACATCTTCCCCCACTGAACCACGCGCTCGAGATCAGAGGAGAGAGAATCAGAGAGAACTTTGTCATTTACAGCCTTTGATGTGTTGCCGTAGATGGTCGTGTCATCAGCATAGATGTCAACGAATGATTTAAGTATGTGTTTATGGAGGTCATTGATGTAGATCAGGAAGAGAGTTGGACCCAGGATTGACCCCTGAGGGACTTTAGCATTAATACTGCAGGCCTCCGATTTTTATCCATCGACCACTACTCTTATGAGCCTATCGGAGAGAAATGATTTAATGATTGAGAAAACATTTCCAGCTATACCGCAGCTGGAAATCTTGTGATGCAAATTTGTTTATCTTCGTGTAGTTACTCGCATGCTCCTGTCTGAGTTTATTAAATGTTCGTTCAAAGAAAATATTAGATAGGATTTTGATATATCAGAGCGAGAACCTAATTTGGAATATTGTTATTGTTGTGTCTGCACAAATAATTGACAAGAACACGAAAGTAAAGGTATAACAATAATATATTAGGAAGAAAAGTTATATACATATTTACATGTCTTCAGATATACTTCAATGTGAGATATTCCGGCAGGTGGCGTGTTGCATTTCTTACTGGATGCAGCATAAGCGTCTTGCCTATTTGGCGGTCGTTGCCGAACTCTCCCGGTATTGGTGATTGATACCTTTATATATCTCACTCACCCGCCTATGTTAATTAGTGGGCGTCTCCACAACAGTTATTGGTTGGTGTAAGCCATAAATACTAGCTGATTGAACATTTGTCAGAGACGTCAAAGGGGACAACCGCTTCACTTTAATAACACTCACTTTTAGCTCGAAGGGATCTTATAACTAGTCACAAAACGATTCGAAAAGAACTCCCAAATTATATCAATGGCGATGAGGATCTGTAACGAACACACAATTTACAAAAAAAAATATCTAACGACTATTTAATTAAAAGGAATGCGTGATAAATGGAAAATACTAACAAATAAAGTTAAACAGACTTTCTAAAAAGATTATCCTTTTTACTTCTTTTTTTTTTTTCGGTACAATATACCCATAAACGTACTTGCGTTCAATACTTATACGAAGTAAGAACTTAATCATACCCTTTGAAGTAGGTAGAATATTTATTGTCAAACTTGTTGGGATCGGATATACCGATCTATAAAGAAATAAGAACCTGTTCGATAACTCCGACCGTAATTAATTATAACCAAATACCGAGTTACAAAAAATATACAAGGAAGATAAAATGAAAAGATTTGTAGGTGTACACGAACAGGTGAAAATAAACTGCACGTTTCATTGTTTAAAAATGTGTGTACTAAATGTTTATAAAAGTTTAATAGTATCGTTGAATTTTATGAATAACTAGACTACCCGTGACCCGTTGGGTCAGTATGTTATATTAGCTATGGAATTCATGTATGAGCGTGACACTTGTGACGTAAAGAAAATAGTTTTTTTTGACATAACAGAAACATTTCTATGAAAGTATATTAAAATGAAAGAAATATATAGATAGATTTCTATGAGTCGTTCTGTTTATTATAATTGATTATAAAAAAAAAATATTTACAGCTACTGAATTATAAGTGGTTGCCCATACTTATAGGTAAATCTGCACTGAACATATACCATAATATTTATTTTAATTAAATTCAAATTTTGATTTATCTGCTTTTTTTATATCGTTCATTTCTGTATTACGTTTAAGTTATTTTAAACCCCACTCTTCCCATGTTATATAATAATTTCGAAATAATAACGTTAATATTTCAGTGCGCAGGTCATGCGCGCATGCGCAACCAGATGTCGTAAACCGGAAAGTGGGTTACATACATCGTTACAAGGTCATTTGAGTTTTATAATCATATAGATTGATTGTTCTTGGTAAGACATTATGTTCGATTGTTTTTGGTTGGTATCAAATTTTTGTGAAGGATCAATCGTCTTACCTCACAAGTCTGTTTGCTGCTCTCCGAGTGCATGCTGACGAAGCGTGTGGATTTATACATGTGCACTGCTTGGTGTCAAGCGAAAAAGAGGAAGAAGAGAAGGGAAACGGAAATCTATGTCAGGGGTTACAGGAAATGCACGCGTGTCAAAGTTATGTGATGTCTGCGCGTGTCACACTCCATGCGAGTGTGTGCTACTTCGCACAGCTTGTTCGGTGTCTGTGTGTTTGATATAGACAAAGCGAATTTGGTAGGAGTAAACGACTCACTATAGATGTCATTTAATTTGAGTCATCCTATAATTCATGTGATCGTTGATCTCCCCGCGCCATCGTTTTTAGAAGATCGTTCTTCTTTTAGGACATCATGTAACATAATCGCATATATAAGGATTACGATTGGAGAGAAGAAAAGAGGAAAAGAAAGTGAAGGAAAAAAGAAAACGACGCGTGGCAGTTGGCAAGTTATATTCGGCGAACATGTGAGTCTCTTCTTTCCTGCTATTTCTTTAAAAAGTCGAACTTTGTGAAAATTGTCGTCGTGCGAATAAGAATTATGGCATGGGGGTTTTCTAGTGCGGTGTAATGTAAGATAGCGCGCTGTGTTTAATGCGTGAATTGAATAAAATAAATACATTTTCCCTTCAACCAGAAAAATTGTGTTGAACTTCCTATTTTCTTTACGATTGTCTCTACATACAATGTGTTGGGTTCGGTACAGAGCACAACAACGTAACTCACAGTAAGGGTTCAAAATAATAATAATAATAATAATAATAATAATAATAATAATAATAATAATAATAATAATAATAATAAAACAGTTGACCCTGGCAGTTGTAAATAAACTACCTCCTTAGGATGTGTACGTATACATTTTTTAGCTTGAAGGCGTTTAATTTTTAACGTTTCTTTTATCTATTCCAGATCGTAACGGCAAAAGCTGGAGCACTATATAATGACTATGCCTGGAGCAGTGAATGTTTCGGTTTCGATTCCAGCTGATGGCATGAAGTCATTTTTGCAAACTTTTGAAATCATTACTATATATATATTAGGTACAATATAATAAGCAACAGGTAATTTGCAATATAACAATAAATACAGAATCTGCATGAATTAAAATATCTTATTTAAGCGTATTTTACGACCGGGTAACGCTGAGTGGCCTGCTAGTTATTATGCTAAAACTGAGTTAGTAAACGCTTGTTGCTCTAAGACACTTCCCTTAATGTTTTACTCATAGAAATTGACCGGACAGTCTTCAAACGTTGTACGCTTGTAACATATCGTCTGCACGGCAGTTGCGAATTACATAACAGATCACTCAGTTCAATAGTGAAAAAGTCCATCGAATTGATTTGTACTTAAAAAATCAAGATGTGAAATTAACCACCAATTAGTAATTATTAAGCATTTAAAGGCAGCCATTTGCTTTATTAGCGGCTATTTTGAAAATTGTACAAGCATTCTACGTCGTAAAATATTCATAAAATAATTATAAAAAAAAGTGTAAAAGAATTTTCCGAACAATTTGATAACTTTTTTCTTTGTTTTCGGGAACGTGCGTTGTTAAGCAGTAGGCTAGTCGCTAGATGTGATAAAAACAATCAAGTATTGAATTCAACGGTCAAAACATCGCTACTCCAAATCTCGACGCTAAACTCCAAAACTCGACACTCTGCTGTCAAAACTCAACTCTAAAACTCGACACTCTGCTGTCAAAACTCAACACTAAAACTCGAAACTGCTGTCAAAACTCAACTCTAAAACTCGACACTGTATTGTCAAAACTCAACTCTAAAACTCGACACTCTATTGTCAAAACTCAACTCTAAAACTCGACACTCTATTGTCAAAACTCAAGTCTAAAACTCGACACTCTATTGTCAAAACTCAAGTCTAAAACTCGACACTCTACTGTCAAAACTCAACTCTAAAACTCGACACTCTACTGTCAAAACTCAACTCTAAAACTCGACACCCTACTGTCAAAACTCAAGTCTAAAACTCGACACTCTACTGTCAAAACTCGACACTCTACTGTCAAAACTCAAGTCTAAAACTCGACACTCTGCTGTCAAAACTCAACTCTAAAACTCGACACTCTGCTGTCAAAACTCAACTCCAAAAACTCGACACTCTGCTGTCAAAACTTAATTATCAAAACTCGACATTTTACGGGCTAAACTTAACACCAACACACGAAGGAACTTTGACATTCCAAATTAAAAATCAACCCCATCGCTGAAAAATCAAGCTTTTTAGTTCCAACCGGAAGCATCTCATTCTCAGGTTGGATGACAATAGAGCAAGCATATAAAAAGGACAGAAGATCATTCTTTTCCCTTTATTCTTTTTGTCTGCACGGGACTTTAATGATTTCAGAAAAACAAGTCTGTACTAATATTTTAAGCGTTTTATTTCAGAAGAATTTATTTTGTCTTTGGTAGCATTTCAGACTACACTCGAAAAGCAAGAAATTTTTCAAACAGTAATTTATTTTTTACAGCGAATAACATTTATAATATTGTTAAAAAATTAATATTATACTATACACACCATGTTCAAAATTTCGGCCGTGCATGTCATAATAGCATCTTAACCTAGAAATCCAATCCCGCATGGCGTTTTGAAGAATAACAAAGTATTTTTCCTTTTACTTTAAAACCCGGAAGAATATACTTCTCGCTTTTGCACCCAAGGCATTCACACTTGGCAGTCGGACTGACGTATAACCACACTATTTGTTGGATGTAGTTTTCTTTTCAGTATATTTTGTTTCAAATAAATACCGAGTTGTGTATTTCTTCCGAACTCTTATCAGCCCATAACAATGTAATATCGACCTTTTGCCAAGCACATTTTTTTTTGCACTGAAATGAAGAGTATATTGCTGAAGAAATTGAATCGAAACATCAAATGGAGTATTCTTGCTAAAAAGAACTCATCTAGTTACAACCACAATGGACAATTTTCCCCACTCTATATCTAAATCTAAACGACAATTCCATGAAACACAGTTTATTTCCTAGAACTACCCGCCTATGGAACTGTTCCGTTGATCTGCTTTCCATCTGACTACAACATGATTGCCTTCAAGTACACTATAACAAGTTCTTTTTGAGCCGTCTCATTAAATGATCAAACTCTACTTATTCCCACCATTAACAATCTGTCTCAGTTACCACCTTACACTCAACCCTTAATCTTGAGTGGCCTTCGGGCCTTGATAAGAGGGGACTCCTTTGTAAAAAAAAGCAATCGTGCGAGACTTTGCGCCATCTTGCTGTCATGCCCATGTTTGTCATCGATTACGTATTTTACATCGTGGAATAAATGTGGACACATAGACATAACATTTTTTTATCAAATGATTTTATAAAATGAAAATATATTTTAAGTTTGCATAAAAAAAACTAGTTTTTACTTTGAACTGTAAAAAAAGTAAAGGTTAAATATATATTTTAATTATAAAATAGTTTAGTAATAGTAAAACGGTTTCGAAAAAGAATCACTTTAAAGTAAAGGTTAGTTTTTTTTAGAGTTTTATAATTAATCTAAAGGGGAGGCGGCTTTGCCCAGACGTAAAATACGCTTAAATATGATATTTTATTTTCTCCAGATTTTGTATATATTATTATAGAATCGTGATTTCAAAAGTGAAAAAAAAAAGTTTTTGGGTGACAGTCTGCTTACATTACACTTGAACTTCTGCATGTCAGTACAGTTGGGGAAGCAGAATCCTGGAAGGTAGTTCCAAAGTCTAGCAGTTCTGGGGAAGAAACTATTGAAGTAGAAGGCTTTCTTACATCTAGGGATCTCAACAGTGAAGGGGTGAGATTTTGCTGCTTGTCGGGTTTGTCGGGGGTAGTCACGTCCAGGGTGTACAAGTCCTTGTAGTTCGTCGGCGCATTCACCATTAAAATATTTGTAGAACAGGCAGCAGACAGAGGGGCACAACAGTTCGTCGATGGGACAGAGTTTGAAGCTTAGATGATAGTTCAGTACCTATCAGGTTAGTGATTCTCTTTTGAACGCTGTGCAGACTAGTAGCAGATGCACAGGCCTTAATGTGACAACAATACTCTATACATGGGCGAATGGTGGCCTTATAGAGATACAGGATACTTTCAGACGTAAGTAATTTTCTAGCACGGTATATAATGCCTATCTTCCTAGCAGACCTTTATCTAGTAATGGCTGACGGAACAAGAGCATGCTACCCCCGTGAAGTAAATAAAGGTTTGCCCAAATTCCCGTGTTCGAGAGGTCCTGGATATGACCTTAAACTATATCCGATGATGAGGCCTCAGCTTGTGGGCTTTTGGATGAGTGTGGAGCCACCCTTTAATTGCTATTGCTCCCAGGTCCACTCTGATCCGGAGTGGTAGTACCTGTTAGGGTCCCAACTATAGGTTAAATAGAAACCGAATTGAAAAATATATATATATATTCTATTAAAAACATTTTCTTAAAAAATCACTGGATTCGGCATTAAATAACCTAAAAAGGGTTGATATGCCGTAAAACAAAAAACAACCAACCAACCGAGTTCGACAGAAACATTCCCGAGTTCGACAAGATAAACCTGAAGAAGGTCGGGGGTTATATTGACCGACAGGTTGTGAAAATCACACTCAAGATGAGAACAGTAGTCCGATGAATCCAAATAATACGAATAACCAATCCTCATCTCAAAAAATTCAAAGATGGAATTGAGTAATTTATTTATCCAAAATCTGATGTCTTCATTCGGCTTTGCTGTGATTCTGTTGGGTTAGTGAGTATCATTCACGGCGATTTTGTTGACCTTCGTTTCCATGCTATCTTTGCTACTTACGGCAGGTCCACATGAAGGTTGCCAACATCACAAAGTGAAAGTACTTCTGTAGGGTGATCTAGGATTCGGACCTGGCACACCCAGGGTGTCAGTCTGTATCGTTAACCACTCAGCAACCGTTTCCTAAGTAGTTTTGTACTTTCGTTCCGGTTGTTTTCGCTTGGATCCATCTTTACCTTTTGTGTGTACTCGCCATTTTTTTTTTTGTTGTTGTTAAAATCTTTGAATATAATTGTAATTTCTAAGTGATTGTCTTCGCTTATTTTTTTTTGTTTGTTTGTTTGTTTGCGTGTGCTGCGACTGCTGCATATGTGTCTGTATGGGTGTCTGGGTATGTGTGTGTCTATATGTGTACGTTTTTGTGTGTATGTGTCTGTGTGAGCGTCTGTATCTGTGTATATGCGCGTCTATATCTGTGCGTATACGTGTGTGTCTGTATGTGGCTGTGTGGCTGGCTGTCTGCGCGCGTATGTGTGTATGTGTGTGTGTGTGTGTGTGTGTGTGTGTGTGTGTCCCAGGTATTTCAGCGATTATACGAATATTTCATTAATTTTAATTGAAATGAATCAATTCTTTCCGTTGTTTTGGGTTTGTTTCGTTGTGTGTGGGGGGGGGGGGAAGGCGGGTTTAAAATTATATCCTACGCCAAGTAAAAATCAATTAAGAAGTCACTTCAGGAGTGACTAAAACGCGGCCATTCCCAAATATAATGTTCTTCTTGTCAAAAAGAAAAAAAAAAAGAGATTCATTTTTTTTTCTTTTGTCGTACATCGTCGATTAGTAAAAACACGCGCTTTTTTGTCTCCCTTTACTGAAGAGCGTTATAATAATGGGAGAGAAGAAGGACGTGCTGTTTAAACTCATTTGTACGTTGAACTTGAAAGTAACTTAGGAAAACAGTCTGGAAGGTTGGGTTTTATTTTTTTTTTTTTTTTCCTCTTTCAAACTTTTTCCGAGAAAATAAATTAAAAGAAAACAAACTTCTTGTTTACAGCAGAATCTGAAAAGCAGCAACAACAACAACAACAACAACAACAACAGCAACGACAACGAGGAGCAACAACTGACATCTTGAATTTCTCCTGCATCTATTTTTAGATATTATATTTCTCTTAGTCTGTCTCTTAGTCTGTCAGTCTGTCTCTTAGTCTGTCAGTCTGTCTCTTAGTCTGTCAGTCTGTCTCTGAAAAACAACAACAACAACAACAACAGCAACGACAACGAGGAGCAACAACTGACATCTTGAATTTCTTCTGCATCTATTTTTAGATATTATATTTCTCTTAGTCTGTCTCTTAGTCTGTCAGTCTGTCTCTTAGTCTGTCAGTCTGTCTCTTAGTCTGTCAGTCTGTCTCTGAAAAACAACAACAACAACAACAACAGCAACGACAACGAGGAGCAACAACTGACATCTTGAATTTCTTCTGCATCTATTTTTAGATATTATATTTCTCTTAGTCTGTCTCTTAGTCTGTCAGTCTGTCTCTTAGTCTGTCAGTCTGTCTCTTAGTCTGTCAGTCTATCTCTTAGTCTGTCAGTCTGTCTCTGAAAAACAACAACAACAACAGCAACGACAACGAGGAGCAACAACTGACATCTTGAATTTCTCCTGCATCTATTTTTAGATATTATATTTCTCTTAGTCTGTCTCTTAGTCTGTCAGTCTGTCTCTTAGTCTGTCAGTCTGTCTCTTAGTCTGTCAGTCTATCTCTTAGTCTGTCAGTCTCAGTCTCAGTCTGTTCGTATTTACTTGCCTCCCCACGAAGGCAGAGTTAGATACAAGGCCGGTTTTTAATGTGAGGAAAATCTAGCACCCCAAAAGAGGAACTCTGGATGGGAACAAAAATTAAAATAGTCTCAGTCATGAAGGATTTCTGTTGTATATTTGTTTATATTGGACGAGATGATATATTAAAACGTGTCATGTGTTATCAAGTGGATGTAAGATATTGTTCTTTTAAAAGACAGATAATAAACGTATAAATCGTATGTATGTTGTTTAGCCAGGAGGACATGATTCTGACGTGTAAACCGAGTCATGTTGTATCAGACTTATCGCACGGGATATTTTTACAGTTCATATGTAAGAAGAATAATATATGCCTCATACCTTTTGTTTTCTTGAAGAGTTCTTCTGTATCTTCCCGCTGCTCCGTGACGAACCATGAAGCGATCAACACCATTCAATTGAGACATCTGTTCTTATTTGTGAAACCATCAAAACAACTCTTTATATTTTCGTAATATAAATTTATTATAGTTGTCTCAAATGGTTTTCACAGGATCTGCAGTTAGTCTACATTTTATGTTCATACAGCTCGCTCCCAGCTGTCTGTCCACCCTTGTTTAGACGTCTGTCTGCTCTGGTGATCAATCCTCTACTCTCCAAAACTAACTACATCACGTGTTCTCTTATGTCACCTAATTCCGTGTCTCATACCAATCTAATCCACAACTAGTTATTTGTTTATCCAAATCCAAAAGAATGTTTACATCTATTTTCTATTTTCGCATTCCTTTTGCGATTCACACGTCAATCATTTCTTCCTCAATTTAATTGTTTATTCTTCTAATCATAATAACTGATCCAGCGACTATCCGTCGCTCAAATCAATTAATAAGAATACAATAACAATAATAATAATAATGTTTTGACCATTGCTCCCGCTTGCCACAGTTAACAGATACTACGCTATGATCACAGCCTAAAAGGTCATAACATTATATTTCTCTTCCACTGTCCGCTCCACTTTTTATCGCAAAATTCTGGGCCAATCTGGTTGAAATTTTGTACGGATCTTTGTTATGACAAGGTGCAACGAATGAAGTATTTTCGTATCTGTTCGAGGCATTATGCCACCGTTCAGTCTCAAGAGACAATGGATAACCCCTATAAGGGAAGCTGCACATTAGGCAAGGGTTGCGCAATCCCTAACAAAAACTCTTCTAACTCGGCACTGCTCGAGTCCAAGAGGACTGAAAACAATGCCGAAATAAGCAGAGTACAGGTAAAGCACCTGGAATTCCCAAATGGTCACCCATTTTAGTAATGACCTGGGTCAATGTTGCTTAACTTCAATGATCTAATGGGAACCGGTGTGTCAACATGCTTATGGCGTGTAATGTTCGATGTACAGTTTGGGATTAATAAATATCAGTCACCACGATATCGCATATACTCTAAAAGTTTTCACGGAAACTAGTGGTCCGATTTGGCTAGAGTTTTGACCTTTGCTATGATAAGGTACAGCGAACTAAGTATTAGTGCATCCGTGTGATACACAGTTAGGGATTAATAAATGTAAGCACACCTTTAACCATATTAAACCATCAGTTTGGCATAAAGTCATCATCATCATCATGCAGTCCATCAGTCTTGACGATGACTAGTTGTTGCTTTATCCCTCGGTGTTGGCGTAGTCTCACTCCATCACCACAGGACTTTTCACCTTGGCTCCAAACTTGCTTGCGCAGCTTAGGTGCAATATCTGTAGCATCAGATAAACACCTTCTGAACCTCCAATGCTCATGTCCAGTGGAGCGAACCCGCGACGACTGGCAGCAGAGGAGGTTGCAGCTTCTGGCCGAAAGTGAAGTAAAGTCGCCCTATCGTGTCTGCTACTATGTCTTTTCTTTCTGGATGAGGTTCCATAGCTTTTTAAGGAAAACTGCAAGGTAGCAGTAAGATTTGAAGTCAGAGTTCCCATCTCAAGGCAGGGGTGCTTGATTTTGGGGTTGGTTCCCCTAGTCTTCGCTCAATAAAGGGCACCCACAAGACAGTGGGGTAGGGGTTGGTAGTGTGCCAGGGCATGTCCACACATCGGTTGGCCATAACGCACTACCTGTAAATGTTAAGAATGGGTTTCTAAATAATAACATTATTTCAACAGGTATGGAAAAATATTTGAAATGTCATAATGATAAGATAATAAAAAATAAATACTTTATTGCGTTAAATCAGTTTGAAAATACATAAATGTTTTGGTCTGGATTTCCCACATGAGATTTTTTTTTTGTGTGCATCAGAACACACAAAAAATCTCCTGTTATTGGTGCCCATCGCCATTTTTTTCAATGCGTACATAAAAAGGGTTCAACTTTTTTTTTTCTTTTTTTTTTATTACATTTTCACCCCAAACAAGGCACATTGCCACTTTGGTGTAGGAGGCTACTATCAGGGGCAGCAACTACTGGAGCACTATGTTGGGATTTGGGCAGTAAGATGTCGGTTCACGTTACACTTGAACTTCTGCATGTCAGTACAGTTAGGGAAGCAGGAACCTGGAATGGAATTCCAGAGTCTAGCGGTTCTGGGGAAGAAACTACTGGAGTAGAAAGATCTTTTACATCTAGGGATCTCTACTGTGTGGGGGTGGGATTTAGCTGCCTGTCGGGTTTGTCGAGGGTGTCTACGTCGTGGGCTCACAAGTGTCTGCAGTTCTTCAAATTTTAGAACAAAATTAATTGATTGGCTATTAAATACAGTTTGAATGAAGTTTTTATCGTGATTTGGCTTTGTACTACAAAACCTCAATTTTGAGACTTTTGATTGGTTTGGTTGTTTTTGTTTTACGGCATATCAACCCTTTTCAGGTTATTTAATGCCGGATCTGGTGATTTTGAAGAACGATTTTTTAATATAGTATATTTGTTTTTAAGTCGTATTCTATTTAACCCATAGTTGGGACCTTAACAGGTGCTACCACTCCGAGTCAGAGTGGACCTGGGAGCAATGGCAATTAAAGGGTGGCTCCACACTCCCTATGGACTGCAAGCTGAGGCCCTAACCATCGGATATAGATTAAGGTCATATCCAGGACCGACTTTTGATTGGAAAGATGCCAGTGTTTTGTTCAAATTCAGTGGCAAAGACAATTCTTTTCTTTGGTTGCATAAAATAATATGAAATGTTATCGACTGGTAGAACTTTTGTATCTAGTGTTCATGTGTGGCCAACATGCAGGCACTATAGGAGTTTTGATGATGGAGATATGTTCTGCCAAGGAAGACTTATGCATAGCTGCTCTCCTTTTCCCCACAAGGTTAGCCAGCGGTGTTAGCTGGAAGCGAGAAGGCATGCAAGCATGAACTTAACACTGACTTATACCTAACACACTAGACGCATCACATCCCCCTGCCGGATTAAGCATCCAAACACACATACTTGTACTCATTGTGTGTCAACGGCCTATAACTTTTGCCCGTCTATATTATATTTCTTTTAGTCTGTCAGTCTTTCTAAATGCAAAAAACTCATTCTATATCAACGGTCTGTAACTTTTGTCCGTTTGTTTTAATGGGTTAAAATGTTAGTGTTTATTTTGTCGGAAATTTATCCGTTTTCAGATAAATTTGATGTGATACAAGAGCCTGCAGAAATTATCTGGCAAATATACCCAGTGAACCAAGTGCAAAAGAAATACACACAATAGCACTTAAAGGGACGGTTAGAATCTTAAAAAAGATCTCTCGGTTGGAGTAACTAAACTAACGGGGGAATGTTTGTCATCCGGTAGAATGCCCCATCCTTAAGTGACAAGAAAATTAAAATTAAAAGAGAGAACTTGAGTGTCTACTAGACATTGTCCTCGAGTGTCTAAGGTATCTCTGTACAGGGGTTTGTCAGAACAACCTGGCATGAGGATACTTTTTCCCTAGAAGTAAACCCTGACCAAATATTCAAAATCACATAGTATTCGCTGCCTAAATAAGATCTCCTCATTATGGCTAACCCACATTAGCTTTTTCAAGGAATGGTGCACCTTCTCCAAAGGATGTTACCTCAAGTAATAGCACGAAACTGGATATTCCACCAGACTAGATAAATTCTTGTCCTGGAATACAGTAAGACCAAAAGACCGAAACAAAAGATATACTACAACAGCCAAAGGATAGCAGGCTAGCGAAAATATTAGCAGCACCAGCTGTTAAAGCACGTATGCAAAATGGATAATTGGGGAGAAGAAATTCGTGTGCTCAATTTCTGTACTAACTCAGTGTTTGAGAGATAAAGAACTTTAATGGAACATTCGAATATCTATGTATCTCATATAGAGTTCAAGTGTTAGACCCAGGTAGTGGGCCTCTTGATTTCTGAGAACTTCGAATGAAGTAAAATAAAATATAAAAAGATAAAATAAAAAAGGGGAGAAGAAATAAAGAGCGTAACGTGGTCTTTGCCGTTACTTTTTTACTGCATCGTTACACTTCAAATCTCTCGGGCCCACACGTTGTCTGATACTTCTTCGCAAAACGAAACAAACAAATAAAAAATAAAAATCCGACTCGGTATTTTTTAAATTGCAAATGAAACGTATTTATTTGTGCTTCTTCCAAAACAATGAATTTCATTATATTTCCAAAAGTCTTTTTGCACATACATGTGCTTTTTAAAAGTCGCTGTTGCCACCACCTCACACTGCCTAGTGCCAGCGCTTTCTCACCCCGACTATCGCGCGCCCATTTTGCCCGATGCACAACTTGCTTTTCTCTCGACCACGTGGTGTATTTTTCTCTCCTTTTCTTGTGACGCAAACTTGCACACACTTGTTACTTTGCATACGTGCTTTAACAGCTGGTGCTGCTAATATTTTCGCTAGCCTGCTATCCTTTGGCTGTTGATCATATATATTAGGCAGAAAAGTTATATACATATTTACATATCTTCAGATATACTTCAGTTGGAGATATTCCGGCAGCTGGCGTGTTGCATGTCTTACTGGAGGCAACATAGGCGTCTTGCCTATTTGGCGGTTGTTGCAGAACTCCCCCGATATTGGTGATTGATACATTTATAAATCTCAGTCACCCACCTATGTTAATTAGTGGGCGTCTCCAAAACACCCGCCTCTCCCAAGATTTGAAGTCGTGTAGATTGCAATATATTTTTCTCTTGGGGTTCATTATAATTGGTTCTGTAAACTTTCTTTTCCTTCCTGATCTTCTCGGTTCGGGCATGGTTTGTGGTGGTTCGATATCAAATGCTTCGTATAGTATATCGATTGGATCTTCCTTTTCATCAGGTTTGTCATGTTCGTTGTCTTTTATATGACGTTTTCTCAATTGATTTTGATGTCTTTTGTGTATCCCTTTTGGACCTTTTATCATGTAGACCAAGTCGCCGATACGTTTATCTACCATACCAAACTCCCAATATGAAATATTCTTTTTCATACATTTAAAGTATACACGATCACCAGTTTTAAATCTTTTACGTGATGTGTGCGTAGTTTACTGGACGATTGCTTGCTTTGGTATTAATTTATCAAATGGTCATTTTATTTTTCTAGCAAACATTAATTCTGCTGGCGATAATTTCGACGGTGTATTTGGGTTCTTAGTTATCCTGTATATTTGCAGGAACTGTTGTAATGCCTTATCTGTCGGGGTCCCTATTGATTTTCTAAGTGCATGCTTTATCGTGTCTACGAACCTTTCCGCTAATCCATTTGATCTAGGGTGGAACGGTGGTATAGTTATATGTTTTACCTGAAAAGTGTTACAAAAGTCCTTGAAATAATTTGATGTAAATTGTGTTCTGTTATCTGTGACTATAATGTCTGGCACACCAAAACGTGCAAATATTTCATGCAGAAAACATTGTTTTATTTGTCGTCGGGTTCTTGAAACACTTTACTTCAGGCCATCTGGAAAAACTATCTACTACGATTAGGTAGTATTGTCCTTCGGTCAGTCAAGCAAAATCTATATGAATGTGTGACCATAGATGATCAGATTTTCCAAGGTTTATGGACTATCTGTGGTGCCTTTGCGGCTTACGCACAACCTTTACACTTGTTTACTGTTAGTGCAATATCCACATCCATGTTACGCCAGTAAACGTAACTCCGCATAAGTGCCTTCATCCTATTTATACCCGGGTGTCCTGTATGAAAATCATGTAAGATCTTTTTCTGCAAGGTTTTCGGGATAACAACTCTTTCACTATATAACAAAACATCATTGCGTACGGAAAATATGCTTTGCGTTTTTTCATATTTTTCCCTTATTTTTTTCTTTATGTCTGTGATGACATCGTCATTTTCAGCCTCCCTTTTTATATCGGTTAACATGACTGGTAATTCTTTTATTATATTCGCCACCATGTTTTTTTCTCATAATTGGAACGTATAGCTGCAATTACTGACTCTTCAAGGGTTTCATCCATTTTTGGTATAAGCCTTGTCAGGCCATCCGCATGACCTATTTTCTTCGAATCCATATGTTTTATTTGAAAGTCATAATTTAGCAAAATCGTACCCCAACAGAGTAGGTGATTTGCCGTATATACTGGCAAGCCCTTTTTTGAGCCGAAGATTGTCACTAGGGGCTTGTGATCTGTTTCCAGTATAAAGTGTCTCCCGTACAGGTAACGGTGGAATTTCGTCACTGCGAAAATAATGCTTAACCCCTCTTTTTCTATTTGAGAGTAAGCCTTTTCTGCCGGAAGTAGTCGTGAGTCTTGAGGCGTGAGCTATAGGTTTCTTCGATCCATCTGACAGGATATGCTGTATACATGCTTCTAAACCATACGAGCTCACGTGGCTTGCAACACTTATTTCTACTTTTGGGTCATAATAGGTTAAAAATAGATCGGACGTCAGCGTCTTTTTAATTTTCTCAAATGCGTCTTGACATTCTTTTGTCAATATCCATGATGTTTCTTTCTTTAATAACTCGCTAAGCGGAGCTCTTAGGTCGTGCGTTCCTTTGATAAATACTTGGTAGTATTTTGAGAGACCTAAAAAGCTCTGTAGAGTCGTCACATTATGTGGTGCCGGCATTTTTTTAATTGCTGTCGATCTTTCCGGGTCTGAGCGTCGACCGTCTTTATTTATTATTTGCCCTAAATATTTGATTTCGGCTAAACAAAATTCGCATTTGTTTTCAGTCACCTTGAATCCGTATTAGTTTATTCTTGTGAATACTTCTTTTAGATGCTCTTGGTGTTCACTTATGGACGCGCTCCTGATGATTATGTCATCCAGGAATGCACAAGCACAATCTATTCAGTTCAGCATTGTATTCTTCGTTTGTTGGAAAATCGCCGGCGCGACTTTGATCCCGAAGGGTAGACAGTTGTATTTGAACAACCCTTTGTGCATGTTAATGCATAATATCTTTGAGCATTCTTCTTCCATCGGAATTTGTACATAGGCGTCGGACAAATCTATTTTTGAAAATATTTTGCCACCATTTAGTCTGGCAAATATCTCCTCAGGGCTTGGTAAAGGGTAGTGGTGGTCTTTTAATTCATCGTTTAGGCCCGTAGAAAAGTCTGCACAGACTCGAATTTGTTCCGACTTTTTTTACGTACACCGTAGGGGCTGCCCAGACGCTAGTTTCGATTTTCGATAAGATGCCTGTTTTTTCGAGTCTATCTAGCTTGCTATTTATTTTGTCCACACCGGCGAATGGTACGTTCCGTTTTTTCTTAAACACTGGTGTTGCATCCTTTTTTTTAGCTCGAATGAAGCCTTAAATTTATTGCGTCTTCCCAGTCTAGTAGTAAATATTTCTGGGAATTTATTTTTTGGATCGTTTTTAATATTTTCTGATGCTGGGGTGCAACTGGTTATTTTTCTACAAAAAGCGTTCATTGGTTTATTCCAAAGATTGAATTTTCCAATCCAGTCAATTCCCAATAAGTTCTCGCTTTCTTTAATTCCGAAGATTTTCAGTTTCTTCGTCGTGCCATTTAAATTAATGGGTAGGATGCCCTCTCCTTTGAATTTTATTTCCTCTCCTGTCACTGTTCGTGCACCTTTATTTGACTTCTTAAGAGTCGGTTTACTCGGCTTTTTCCAAGTGTTGACATTTATTAACGACAAATCCGATCCAGAGTTAAGCTGAAATTTCACTTGTTTGTCGAAAATATTTACTGATACATATTTTCGCAAATTATTTTTCCCTTTCTAGTTTGTTGTCATTTGGTGTACTCTACTTTTTGTTCTGCAACAAACACTCTTATGCCCAACTTTATCGCAATTGTAGCATCTGATATTTTTGTAAGGACAATCCTTTTCTATATGTTTTTCATCACATCTTCTGCAATTATTACCTTATTATTATTATTATTATTATTATTATTATTATTATTATTATTATTATTATTATTATTATAATTCTTTTGATTATTATCGTAATTTCGTTTTCTGTAGTTATTATATTGACTATTATCGTAATTTCGTTTTCTGTAGTTATTATAATTTCAGTATTTACAATTTGAGTATTTTTTTGAATTTTGACTAGTCTCAAAGTTTCTTTGTCCTGAGTTTCTGAAAGGTTTTTAATCTTCCTAATGTACGCTACTCTTTCTTCTTCTATATCCCTGGAATCTTTTCTTTTTAGTGATACTGCCCTTTGGCAATCTTCTGCGAATTCCTGCAATGTCAGGCCTTGTTCTGTCTCTAATTTTGAGAGAACGTGTCTTCGGATCTCTGAATTTTTTGTGGATACAAGACTCTGTGCAAAGATTAAGCATTTGAAATCGTCCACTGTGAGTTCCGATAATTTGAAGTTGTCGCAGTTTTTGTTTACTACTGACGCGTATGTCAGGTAGTCCTGCTCATCAGTTTTCTTAAGATTCATACATGACCATCTCTTGTGGAAAAGAGACATATTTGGTCCGAATAACTCCTTAGGAAGCTTTACGGTCTCAGCGAAATCTAACTGATTCGTTCTCCTTGGCAATATGAAATCAACAAATTTGCAATGTTCACTGGTACCAAGCTTTCGAAGTAAGAAACTTACTTTCTTTCCATTTGGCCAGCTTTCGCAGTCTGTTTCGAAAATATCTTCATGCCTCTTGAAGTATGCATCAAAAGTTTCATCCTCTTCCGGTAGGTATGTGAACACATCTATGCTGTTAACAATTATCTATGCTGTTAACAATTATGTATATATATATATATATATATATATATATATATATATATATATATATATTCTTCAAAATGTTGGGTTTCGGTTTCAATTCAAGCTATATAGATCTATATTTTTTATTTTTGAAATCACAACTTAATAAGAATCGAATTGACTCTATAATAATATATACAAACATATTCAAGCGTCCCTGCTAGCTTGGATAAATACTTTTGCAGTTTTAACAAAAGAGCTACAATAATATCAGAGCGTCTCTATTTACGCTGAACATCGACAGAATGACAACATCAACATAGGGAAAAGTCTGCTGTGGAATTTCCACAGGTCCCGCTGGTTCAAATATTAATTCCTTATTTTATTACAGATTGTAAACTTAGTAAATATTGAAATCAATTTTCTAAACTTTTTATTCGATTCAAGTTTTTATTGATAATTTTCTGGAAATATTTGTATTTATTTTTACCTGAAAAACATTTGTTTTTTTACTTGAATTTATTTTTCTACTTACCCTACCCCCATATGAATTAAAATTATTTTAAAAATTAAAAAAAAAAATTAATGTATTACAATTTTCATCACACTTGAAGAATATAGATTGAACAAACCTTTTCTGATTTCATTTTTATCATACACACTTGTTTAGAATTCCGCTTTCGAAAATAAGAGTTGTTGCCTGACGAGGTCTCTAGTTAATAAATACTAGTGGACCGAAACATGCTCATGACTGTGTAGCAACAAACTACCGCTTATATTAAGACAAATGTAAAATGTAACTTGCTCTATTCTGTATTGAGCACTCTTATATTAACCACGTTATATTTCACTGGTTACCCTACTTTTAAAAAATAGCGACCTTAATTATATATATATATATATATATATATATATATATACATACATATATATCGATACACATATATATATGTATATATATACGTATATATATAATATATTATATATATTATATTATATATATTATATTATATATATTATATATAAAATATTATATATATTATATTATATATATATTATATACATATATTATATTATATATATATTATATACATATATATATTATATTATATATATTATATATTATATATCATATTATATTATATATATTATATTATATATATATTATATTATATTATATATACATATATATTATATATATATATATAATCAGGATAGTTTTTTATCTGTGTTAGAAGCGTTGATTAAAATTTGAATTAAAAAAAAATACGTATTGAATACATTTGAATCCAAATCACACACACACAAACACACACACACACACATATATATATATATATATATATATATATATATATATATATACGTTAAATTTTTCCTTAGCTCCACCTCAAAACCTTTTTTTAAAGAACGATTCATTAAGATTTTCGACTATGCTGATTAGGAATATCTCATTTATATTTGGCAGAGAGAAGTAGTTTTCGAGATATAAAGACCTGCATTATGCACTTTAAGTTATATAGCGGTGCATCTTCGATCTCGCTCGTTGAACATTGTATCACGTTCAGACATGATGGAAGGCTACTATCGCTCTTACGATTTGCACACAGCTGGTAAACTTGTAGATGGTCTTCAACAACAAAAGCATGCCGGGTTTCATCAAACGGAAATGGAATTGTGTCGTCTTTTTATGGGGATAATGTTATCGTTCCACCCTGTATGTATATATATATATATATATATATATATATATATACATATATATATATATATATATATATATATAATTATTTTTTTTTTTTACTATAATAATTAAATACCTACAGACACTAGTGTTTCATCCTTTCGGGATTCTTCAGTGCAGGGTGTCACGATTACTACCAGTCGAACGATTCGAACCCCGCGACACGAGACATCTCTGGCTCTTTTAGCGGAGGCCGTATCCATTCGGTTACTATTAACAGTGTGAAATAGCGTTGAATTTTAAACATTTTAATTTAAATGTTCATTACGTCAGACAGACAGTGATCAAATCGTTATACGATGATCTACGCATAAGAGCTAAATTGACCGACTTTTTAATTCAACGGAAAGTGCTCAACGATAAGAAACGAATTTCTTAAAGGGGCTGTCATAATTATTATTTTTTTTTTTACTATAATAATTAAATACCTACAGACACTAGTGTTTCATCCTTTCGGGATTCTTCAGTGCAGGGTGTCACGATTACTACCAGTCGAACGATTCGAACCCCGTGACACGAGACATCTCTGGCTCGATTAGCGGAGGCCGTATCCATTCGGCTACTATTAACCATGTGAAATAGCGTTGAATTTTAAACATTTTAATTTAAATGTTCATTACGTCAGACAGACAGTGATCAAATCGTTATACGATGATCTACGCATAAGAGCTAAATTGACCGACTTTTTAATTCAACGGAAAGTGCTCAACGATAAGAAACAAATTTCTTAAAGGGGCTGTCATAATTATTTTTTTTTTTTTACTATAATAATTAAAAACCTACAGACACTAGTGTTTCATCCTTTCGGGATTCTTCAGTGCAGGGTGTCACGATTACTACCAGTCGAACGATTCGAACCCCGCGACACGAGACATCTCTGGCTCGATTAGCGGAGGCCGTATCCATTCGGCTACTATTAACCGTGTGAAATAGCGTTGAATTTTAAACATTTTAATTTAAATGTTCATTACGTCAGACAGACAGTGATCAAATCGTTATACGATGATCTACGCATAAGAGCTAAATTGACCGACTTTTTAATTCAACGGAAAGTGCTCAACGATAAGAAACAAATTTCTTAAAGGGGCTGTCATAATTATTTTTTTTTTTTTACTATAATAATTAAAAACCTACAGACACTAGTGTTTCATCCTTTCGGGATTCTTCAGTGCAGGGTGTCACGATTACTACCAGTCGAACGATTCGAACCCCGCGACACGAGACATCTCTGGCTCGATTAGCGGAGGCCGTATCCATTCGGCTACTATTAACCGTGTGAAATAGCGTTGAATTTTAAACATTTTAATTTAAATGTTCATTACGTCAGACAGACAGTGATCAAATCGTTATACGATGATCTACGCATAAGAGCTAAATTGACCGACTTTTTAATTCAACGGAAAGTGCTCAACGATAAGAAACAAATTTCTTAAAGGGGCTGTCATAATTATTTTTTTTTTTTTACTATAATAATTAAAAACCTACAGACACTAGTGTTTCATCCTTTCGGGATTCTTCAGTGCAGGGTGTCACGATTACTACCAGTCGAACGATTCGAACCCCGCGACACGAGACATCTCTGGCTCGATTAGCGGAGGCCGTATCCATTCGGCTACTATTAACCGTGTGAAATAGCGTGTATATATATATATATATATATATATATATATATATATATATATATATATATATATATATATATATATATATATATATATATATATATATATATATATATATATATATATATATATATATATATATATATATATATATATATATATATATATATATATATATATATATATATATATATATATACATATATACATATATACATATATACATATATATATATATATATATATATATATATATATATATATATATATATATATTTTAAAAATTAAAAAAAATTAATGTATTACAATTTTCATCACACTTGAAGAATATAGATTGAACAAACCTTTTCTGATTTCATTTTTATCATACACACTTGTTTAGAATTCACGATCGCCAAATATCCCCTTCAGAGGTTCATGGTCTGTGACCACTATGATGTTTGGAGAACCCATGACGAACATACGGCATTTCTCCAATGCCCATGCTATTGCTGCTGCCTCACCCTCTATTGGTGCGTATCTGCGCTCAGCATCCGTGCAAAATCTGCTGCCGGCATATATCAGATGCCAACCTTCGGAACAGCAGATTGGGGCTTTTTCCATGGTACATTGGCAATGTTTTTGTAGGAGTAGGAAGCCCATTCCTTCTTTGCTCCAATCTGGAGCAAGGCAAGTTGCTCTGTCTTTGTCAAATGTTGCTACCCCCTTCTGCACTAGGTGAATTATGACTCGCTTGGAATCTTTGAATGCGTCTTCAAGGTTTTGATTCCAAGCAAATTTGGAGTTTTGTTTGACGAGGTCCCGAAAAGGCACCATAACTGGACCCAGTGAATATGCCCAGGCTACTTGGTTGACAAGCCCAAACCATGATCTGGCATCAGTAATTGTCTTTGGGACTGGAAAATCCTGTATCGCTTGTATCATGGACTCAGAAGGGGTCACTCCTGAAGAAGTTATCTGGAGGCCTCCAAATTGTACGACATCCTGACAGAATTGGAATTTGTCGGTGTTGAGCACAATTCCATTCTTAGCACATTGGAGCAGAAAATCGAAGGTATGATAAAAGGCTCCCTCAATGCTAGAGTCATATAGCAGGGTATCGTCTACTATCTTCACCTTGCGTGGGATATCTTTTATTATCTCATCGTATCTACGAGTGTAAGCATTCCCAGATGCGACATATCCTTGAGGCATCCTAAGATACATGTATCTTCCCCACTCAGTTATGAAGGTGGTTAATGGTTGAGATTCTTTGTCTAAGAGAATTGAGTGGTATCCATCAACAGCGTCTAGGACTGTTTTCTTTGTTCTAGGTGGCACTTGCAGTGCCAACTGGAATGGCGACCCAGTATGGTGGGTTTCTCGCTTGCATTGAGAGTTAAGGTGTTGGTAATCTATTGTTCTCCTTGGATTACCATTCTTTTTGGCAGTTATTACCATAGTACTGCACCAATCAGTAGGCATACCCACGGGTACTGGAGCTATGATACCTTTTTCTACATCCTTCCAAAGGGCTTGTCTTACTGGTTCCTTGAAGTGGAAGGGTACAGGAATTGGGTTATGCCTGGCTTTAGGGATTGCTCCATCTTTGAGGTGAATGTGGGCAGCTGGGCCGGACATGGCTGGAAATATCCCATCTTTGTTGAATGTCGTTTTGGCAAACTTTTCTAGGAGCCAGCTCTTAAGTTTGCCTATGTTATCTTCTGTTGCGGGAAAAGGGAGGTTTTGGGGGCGATTTGGCAATTGATCTACACACTGTTTAGACTCGGTGTCTACCTCTTCATGTACGTCTGCTAAAGGGTTTGGAAAATGTTTGTGCAATATTCCCACATCGATGCAGGCTGCTCTGCTGAGATAAAGCCGTTGTATGCCCTTGCATATGTAGAGGGCTTGTTTAGTTGTTTTCCCTCTGACCACAAACTCAACTGGTAGCCAACCCTGACACATGAGTGTGAAACCTCCAACTGTTCGTATGATCTTTCTTGATTGGATAAGACTAATCTCTGTGAGGCCCATTTTGATTAAATGCTTTGGTCCCCCAAGACAAATGGCGGCACCACTGTCGGGAAAAACCTTTAGCGTCGTACTACAACTCCTAGGGATATTGACAGCTCGTCTGGGATCTGGTTTTGGTGAGAATGGGATTACTGATGCATTTATTTCAGTTAACAGATCACCTTCTGTAGTCATAATGGTGCCCCTCATTTGATCGAATGTGATATGGGCCATGAGTGTATTCATGGGAGCTTCTTGGTCTTCAAAACTCTTTATCACTGCCGGGCGATATTTCTTTGTCCGGCACACTGCTGAGAAATGATTAAGTTTCCCACAAGTGTTGCACATTTGATTCCATGCCGGACATGTTAAATGGCGGGCACTTGTCCTTGGAGTACCGTGTTGGTGACTACCGCAACCTATGCAGGTTTGACGGGGTTCTTTATCAGCAATGTTATCGTTGTGAGTAGCAGTAGAGCTAGTGCGAATATTGCCTCTGCTAGTCCGTACAGCACTGTGTTTTTTTTTTTTGCGATACATTGACATCCGGACTGTAGCTATGTCTGAGGTATCAGTCATTGTGGTTTGGTCCCGTAGTGCTAACTCAAATGCCTCAGCATGACAGATATTTTGGTTGAGAGTTTTTAGCAACCCGGCTTTTGCCAGTAGATCGGTCTGAAGCGTATCATTCGATATCCCTTTGATAAATTGGTCCTTGATGTAAATGTCGGACAGGTCGTGATCGCAGTTGGGGCATGAGAAATTACAGTCTATGGCCGTGGACCTAAGACGAACAAGGTATTGTTGGATGGGTTCATCTTCATGCTGTGATATAGCTGAAAATGTCATCCGATGAACCATGGGATTTGATTTTTGAGTTACCAATGCTTCTGTCATCTCTAGCAGCTTGTCTGGGTTGGTGGTGAAGAACTTAGGGTACGTATTTATGATTGCGTTTTGAACGGATTCATCAGCGCAACTGTATAACTGGGTATTGGCCTGAGAAGTTGGCATATCCGTTATTCTGGTAAATACTTCCCAGTCAATCCGAAATTTTCTGAATTGTTGAGGGGTCATTTCGAGATGAAGTAGGGGAGGCCTGGCAGCTGGTGCCTTAGCATAGGTGGTCTGGGTAGTGGGCTCCTTGGCTTGTCGAAGGATAGACAGAGCTTCTCCCATTGTTGTGATTCCCAATTCTCTTAGCATGGCTCGATCCATTACTTGAAGGTTTTCTTTCCTCAGTTTTTCCTTCACAAAGGTTGCAGCGTAGCTCTTGGCGGAATCGGCAGCAATGCCTGCTTTGAGGAAATAGTCTTCCCAATCTTCTGTCTCGAATCCTGTTCGTAGCGCCATGTTGGATTGTGTAGTGGACTTTCGGGTCAGCGTTCAAGTTGTGGATAACTTGACAAAGACTAAAGTTAATATTTATTTTATTGTATAAAATAAAATTACACAAATAAAAATGTGGCACAAGGCCGAAAAAGGGGATGGGGGTTAATGTTGACCTAACTAACATAACGTTAACTTAACTAGACTCTTTCACCAAAATACCAGAATCACTCTGTGGACATCCTACTTAAAACCCGAAAGTTACAAATATATATACATGATGTGGGGGGGTTGGGGATAAAAATCTTATTTACAAAATTGGATGAAAAATATACAATGCTAAAAGGTGGTTAGTAAAAAGAACCCCCTCACTACTGATTGTGGCGGATAAAAAGTTTTGCCAGTCGAAAAAATGTGGGTCCCACGAAAACTGACTTTATTCAAACACAACAAAAATGGCCCACATCTCTGGCAAAACAGTTTATCCATCACCTAAGGGGCCGGGATTGGGGGTTATCGAACCAAAAGTGGGAAAAAAAAAAAAAAAAAAAAAAAAAAAAGGGGGGGACGCTGGGACAGGGAAAACCAAAAAAAGGGGATTGGGGCGATGATAGCATGCATACTCTAGCTAAGTTAAAAATCGAACAAAAATGCCTAACTAGCCTACTCTAGGAGGTCCGATGCATGTCTATGTTTGATCAAGTCACCCAAAATCCTTAAAAAAACCTAAGCCACTCAAAAAAGAAATTCAAGATTAGCTCCATTCACTTTACACAATCGCGAAACTTTCACCCACCTGTCGTTGAAATTCACAGAAGTGAGTTTCACCTTCTCCAGCTTAATTCGCATTTTCAATCGATATTTGAAAATGAGGACAAGCTGGGGAGCAGTGAAGGTCTCACCTCCGTAAACCTCCTTCTGTCGCGTCGTCCAAATCGCGCCTCTCATAACTGCTAGTATACACAGAAAAACATAGCGTTCTTCTTTCTTCATGGTCGGTGCCCAGTTGCAGCACGGGGAAACCGACTCCAGCACAAAAAACCGCTCGCTCAGCATGCGAACCGTGAAGCCTTCAACTAACTCACACAACGGTCGAACAATGGCGCAGTGGAAGAAAGCATGATCAAGGTCTTCCTCCCATTCTCCGCATCGGACACAATTGGGTGTCTCCGTAAAACCCGCTGCGTAAAGTCTTTTGCCGACCCAGAGGGCATTTCGTATTACCAGCCAGGTGAGTGATGCCTCGTAATTATCGAAGCAGCTCGACCCA
This sequence comes from Euprymna scolopes, assembly GCF_053919585.1. NCBI lineage: Eukaryota > Metazoa > Mollusca > Cephalopoda > Sepiida > Sepiolidae > Euprymna > Euprymna scolopes. The sequence goes on along the minus strand of NC_136517.1, from coordinate 92,437,521 downwards.
GGCGCCCAAGGCCATATTAAGCGGCGCTCCTCCTTCGTAAAACCGAACTCCTCAATCTTTTCGTCTCGAACGGATCCCCTCACTAAGGCCCGATATAGCGCCTTGCGAGACAACAGCTGGGTGTCAGAGAGGCTTTCTTGGACCCGTAGAAGAAATCTCAAGGCCTGCCGACACTCGCGATAGAAAGGGCACTCGTTTCGGAACAACTTGTGTGCCTCTCCTCTAGCCGAATGCACACTCTCCAAAGCCGGAAAGGCTTTCTTAGTGTCTTCTATCCAGAAGACACCGTTTCCCTCACTTGGTGTACACATTCGATCCAGGTATATCAGCCTAAGAGTGTGTCTACGTATTAGCACACTAGGCATACCCAGACCGCCTTCAGACGGATGCAGGTAACAGACCTCCCGAGTAACCATGGCTTGCTTTCCGCGCCATAAGAATGCAAAAAGAGCACGCACCAGATCAACTAGTGTGGTTTCCGGGAGTGGAAGTACTGATAGACGGTAAAGGATCAGGGGGTAGATATGAGAATTGCATACCTCCGCCCGACCCTTCAAAGACAGATTTCTCAAGGCCCACAAATGAGATGCGACCTTGACCGCTTCCAATACCTCCGACCAATTTTTCTCCAGCTGGAGACCGGGGCCAAACCAGACGCCGAGTAGCTTGCATGGCCCATCAGTCCAACCAAAGGGTCCCTGAAGGGGCATACCCCTCCAGGCACCGATACGTAAGCCAATAGACTTAACGTAGTTAATTATGGCCCCTGTGACCTTGGCATACCGACTTGTTTCTATGTCAACGACTCTAATCTCGGCACTGCTCGTTACAAGCACAGTCACGTCGTCAGCATAGGCGGTATACTTTACCGGGGTAGAACCACCTGGCAAAGTAATCCCGCGAAGGACCGGATTCACCCGAAGCTGGCGCAAATATGGCTCAAGCGCCAGCACATATAACATTGGGGATAACGGACAACCTTGACGGATCGATCTTGTTAGCATGAAGGGTTTCGACCTCACCCCATTCACTTCTACCATAGCACCAGGGTTGGCATACAAGAGGCAAATCCAAGAGCGAAACTGGGGACCAAACCCAGCCGAGCGAAGAACAGCCTCTAGGTAACGATGGTCTACTCTGTCGAATGCTTTGGACTGATCTAAGTTGATCAGCGCGGCTTCTGTGTCGACTTTTTCTACGATCAAGCGTATCGTGTGCAAATTGTCTTGAATCGTCCGACCCTTAACAGAACAAGTCTGTTCGGGACTTATTAGACGGTGTAAGACAATCTGCAGACGATTTGCTAAGATCTTGGCCAAAATCTTTAACTCTGTGTTTAACATCGTTAAGGGCCGGAAATTACCTATCCCATCCCCTCCATTTTTATCTTTGCGTAACAATTTAATGATCCCCCTGGTAAAGTACTGAGGTATGCACCCGTTCCTAAACCAGGAGTTAAAAAGTACGGTCAGCAAAGGGATAAAAATGGGCGACAGCCTCAAATACACCTCGTAGGGCAGACCATCTATCCCAGGGGTCCTGTCTAGCCCGACCTGTTTCAAGGCCTCAATGACTTCTTCCTCTTTTATGCTACCTTCACACCTAGCTGCTTCGGTCGCCTCCAGGCGAGAAAAGTCGGCTAAATAGGTGTCAAACTGTTCAATAGTCAGACCGGGCTCCTTGGTAAAAAGTTCCTGAAAATGAGTCCGAAAACCCTCCAAGATTCCGTCGTTTGAAGTTACGGTTCGTCCGTCCGGCAATGTGACACTGGCGATGTGTCGATCTGCAGAACGTCGAAACTCCTCCGCACGCAATGACGCGGCCATGTTTGTTGCCTCGTTTGGCGCTCTTTTTAATCTAGCCCTAACTAATACTCCCTGGTCCTCCCTGTTATCCAAGGAGTCCAGTTCAGCCTTAACTACAGTATAGCTAGCACTATCCCCCTCCTCCACCGCCCTTTCTAATCTATCTTCTAGCGCCGCTTTCGCTGCTCTAGAACTACGTTTGAGCCGGCGACTAAAATCAGCAGCGAAGGACCTAATGACTTTTTTAAGGTTGCCCCACCACTTATTCCCGATGATAGCCCCCGTCAATTCCCTCTGTATTGTTAGTAGAAGCTGTTCCCGGAAGTCCTTCACATCGAACAACGACGTGTTGAACTTCCAGTAACTAGCCATCCTAGGTTTAACACTATCTAAGTTTACTCGAACCCGGACAAGCCTGTGGTCCGAATAAACTATACTATGAAAACTTGGACAGTCTAAAAGCCCTAAGTCGACTCTCCTAACTAAGAACCGATCGATGTAACTCGAAAGTTGCACCGAATCGGAGCCGCGTCTACCTGTCCAAGTCCATGCTAAATCCCCGGGTTTTTCGTTCCGAAATTTATCGACAAGATCAAACTTGTCGACAAAGTCTCGAAACGCTTTAGCATCCCGGTTCTGATTAGTATCCCTTCTGGTATTAACCCCGCGATCTAATTCGGGATCCAGGACCGCGTTCCAGTCTCCCGCTAAAACTAACCGTCGAGACGAATTCATGAAAGGCTCGATTCGCCGAAAAAAGGAAACTAGCTCAGCATGGTTATTGGGCGCATAAACCCCAATAAAACGAAATGCCACATCCTTTACGGTAACATCTAGAACGAGTAATCTTCCCTCTGGATCTGCATAAATAGGGTCACACGACGCATCAAGAGTGCGCTTAACTAGCCAAGTAACCCCCCTTGCATGGGTATCATAATGTGCTGAATAGAGCTGAAAGTCTCTAAGGAGCACACCCTGATAATCACTAGGAATGAAGTGAGTTTCCTGTATACAACAAATATCCACACCAAGGCGTTGAAGGTCGCGTGCAACTCGAAGTTTACGAGAGGCGTCCCTCAACCCTCGGACATTTAAACTAGCTAATCTTAAGGAAGCCATCTTGAGTTACTTAGGGTTGAGAAACCTAATCAAACATAGACGGTGTCAAGACACCGACAGCTGTCCCCAATGATCCAGTGGTCATCTCAGTGGTGATAGACCCGTCAGGGGACAGACCGCCGATGTCTAGGGGGAAGGTTAGTTTAACTGCCCTATAAAGTGAAGGATGGAGTTTGATGGGGACCCGTCCAACACATCGTTTTCTAATTTCAATTAATTCGGTGTCGTTGAAATAGGCTGCTGGAGGATAAAGGTTGAAAGCAGAGTTTGCTTCCTCCAGCATAGTCCATAGTCCTTTGGCCTCCTCGCGTTTCCTGACAACTGTTAGTATGTGGTTTGTTTTAAAATTTTCAGGGTTAGTAATGTCTTTTTTTTGGTATGATTTGAAAGCGAGGAGGTTTCTGTAATCTTTCCTGCTATGGGATTTCATTATGGTCTCTACTTCTGCCGTTATTTTGCACACATCTTTCCCATTAAAGAAGGGTTGTTGTTTTTTTTTTCTTGATTCAGCCTCTACAGAGGGGCTTCTATGTCTTTTCTTATCTGAGGGGGGAGGAGGGGGCATGTCTGTTTTCATTGGAGAAGGGGGAGGGGTGTTCTTGGGCGTGTTGTTTGGCGAGCAGAATGGTGACGGTTTGGGGGTCTTTTTGGAGGGAGAACCTAGAGATGTCATTTTGGTGTCTCTATGGGGCAGAGGAGCTTTAGTAAGAGGGGGGGCTTTGCGAGGGATTTGCTTTTCTTTTGAGGTCGGTTTTTCAGGGAAAAGGGATTCAGGGAACTCTTTCTCCTCCGATTTTCTCCTTTTCTCATCAAGAGTTTCTTTTAGTTTCAGTAGGGTTTTGTATTTATTGCCCCCTGGGTCTTTACTTGTTCTAATTTCAATTTTCTCTTCTTTAGAGAGGGACTTAGCATAAGTCTTGGGTGGGGATTTTTTTGAAAGAGGGATGAGTGTCCAGTTGTCCTTTTTGGGGGATTGTTGCTCTGAATTAAAAGTTTTTTCAAACTCCTCAGGTGTGATTTCTTTTTTCTCTTCTGCTGGTGTCTGGGAATTGTCCTTAGGTTCTACATAACCTATTTTCCGGTCATTTGTAGGGATAATTTTTACAGCTGGCTTCCTTTTGGGGCATGTGTAAGTGAGATGGCCGACTTCCCCACATATCCAACATGCTGGTCTTCTGCCTGCGACCACGATTGGCAGCTTCTCTACTCCAGCCTCCAGGTAGTAAGGTATGCGTAGAAATGCTTCTGCATTAAGCAGAATGTCAAAAGTCCATACTCCGTTATAATGGTCTTCTTCTATTCCGGTTATGTCCCCAAACTTAAGTAAGAAAGCGGCTAGGTATTCCCCGGGGACAGCACCAGGAACTTCAAAAATGGACACTGTAGTTCTTCGCCTTCCTAGGTATTCCATTCTCAGAACGTACTCGTTGGTAATAATTTCTTTTTTTGTCATTGCTATGCATTCTTCTTCCGTCTTAAAAAGAGCTGCCCATGTGTTATATCCTTTGCATTTTGTAATCCGCTCAGCTCTTAAACCTGCTGATGAAATTAATTTGGTGACAACATCTTTCGTTGATCTAATTAGTTTTTTTGTTTTACGGTCTATTACAAATAGAGAAATAGTCCTCTTAGCAAATTCTTGTAACCGCGGTTGTTCCAACTTAATACCCGTTTCCGTCGTAAATTCCACACATTTCTTTGCGTCTTCGACAAATTTAACGACGTCGATTTTTACTTTTGGTGGTTTTGTCCATCCACCTAATGCCTCATCTTCCTTCACCTCAACCGTCGGCACACAGCTGGCAGTTGCCATGGCCGGCGTATAACAAGAGGAGAGAAAGATAACAGTCCAAAAAACAAAGAAAAAAAAAGAAAAAAAAAGAATCCGGTAATTGAAAAAGTGGTGCCGGGGGAAGAAGAAGATAAGCAATAACAAATTTAACAAGGTGATAACAAAATAGTAACAATATAACGTGCAGAATAACAATATACGAACCAACAAATTTTGAGCGATAAAGACGTAGTCAGACAAAGACTAAAGTTACTTCTCATGAAAGAGGAGAACTATTTATGGCACAATGGGAGATTCCATTGTGCACACATGGGTCAGTCTATTCCTTGGATTGTGATTGGCTAAATCACCTGATTGGATATGCTTGTACATAAATACAAGCCCTCAGTCCAGCTCAATCTGATGTCTGTCTTGTGCATAAGCTGGACCCTTGGTAAGTGTTGCTGCTATTATTATTATTGTTGTTGTTGTTGTGCGTTATTGACTAACACAGTTCTTTTGATTATTCTACATATATATTATATTATACATATATATATATATATATATATATATATATATATATATATATATAATCAGGATAGTTTTTTTTATCTGTGTTAGAAGCGTTGACTAAAATTTGAATTAAAAAAAAATACGTAATGAATACGTTTGAATCCAAATCACACACCCACAAACACACACACACACACACACACACACACACACACACACACACATATATATATATATATATATATATATATATATATATATATATATATATATAGGTAAAATTTTTCCTTAGCTCCACCTCAAAACCTTTTTTTAAAGAACGATTCATTAAGATTTTCGACTATGCTGATTAGGAATATCTCATTTATATTTGGCAGAGAGAAGTAGTTTTCGAGATATAAAGACCTGCAATATGCACTTTAAGTTATATAGCGGTGCATCTTCGATCTCGCTCGTTGAACATTGTATCACGTTCAGACATGATGGAAGGCTACTATCGCTCTTACGATTTGCACACAACTGGTTAACTTGTAGATGGTCTTCAACAACAAAAGCATGCCGGGTTTCATCAAACGGAAATGGAATTGTGCCGTCTTTTTATGGCGATAATGTTATCGTTCCACCCTGTATATATATATATATATATATATATATATATATATATATATATATATATATATATATATATATATATATATATTCAGATCTGTGCGCTTTATTCATCGGGAATATCGCCCAGCACAGATACATCTTTTGAGTTTGAATTCTCGCCAGTCAAAGAAGCAGAAGATCCTTGGCCGGAAGTCAAGTGGTTTAGTAGACTTCCGTTTTGAGGCTATCTCTGTCCATTCTGGTGTCACTCAAACCCTTCCACCAAAATAACCCTTTCTAGGTAACAGTAGCATCCAATATACATGCAGTAATGCAGAGAGGGGGGGGGGGCTTTCAGGTCGCCTTCGACTACAGTCGATAAAGAGGATGCCGGAAAGCGCGCATCATCCGAATGGCTGTTAACACTTTTTTTTTTCTTTGAATTAATGCCGGTATTTTTCATCGATGCCGCAAGTTCAATAATCGCAATCCGATTAGCGGCCGCGTTGAAAATGATAATTAAAAACCTATTGCTAATTTCGCCGCAATTAAATATTAAGAAATTCCTGTTGAGCCGATTTCCTCTGTTTTATTTGCACAGGAACAAACCTGGAAGGAACGCGAAACAATGATTCAATTATATTAATTGTTTTGTTAGGAAAGAGAAAATAATAATAATAATAATAATAATAATAATAATAATAATAATAATAATAATAATAATAATTTTTTCTCATTTTTGTTTATTTTTTTATTTCTCGTGATGCATTATCAAGCCCTAATCCTAACCCTAACCCTAACCGAAACCGCCGGAAACGACGATAACAAAGCTATGAAAACATGAAAGGTCACGCATTGATAATCTTTGCTAATGATTTGGGCGATGCTTCTAATAAGAGAAAAAAAAAACTGTTTGTTTATTAAGCTAATGTGTTTGCACAAACAATTTGTTCCGGGGAAACGGCAAAAGGTTATAATTAAATCTAAAATATAAAATTATTTAGCCGGATTTTAAAAGTCAGACCCAGATAGTATTTAAGCTGGCAAATCAACCATTCGGTTTTTGGTATTGTTGTACCGTGTTATTGGCAATATAAATAATTCCAATAAGCTGTATACGAGACTGACAGTTTTTTTCCTGAACAGTCGCTTGAGATGTGTCTATTTTCACTTCCTGTTGTAATTAATAAGGTTGCTGGAGATAAACGTTTTATCTGGGCTGACGGTATCCGCCTGATAGTCAGAGACCCGAACCTTGGATTAACCACCAATGAGGTTGTGCTATAAGCAGGTGCAAAGTACGGTGGCTGCTGTATTGCCATTTTATGAATGGATTCTGGACAATGCTGAGGGGGGAGGGGCACTTCAAATTTAAACTACTAATGATTACTATGATATTGTCCCTTTCAGCAAAATATATCCGACACAGTTAATCAACCAAGAACCACATCACTCTATATAAAAGCTCCACCGCAACACTTTTTTTTAAAAAACGATTCATTAAGGTTTTCGACTATGCTGATTAAGAAAATCTCATTTATATTTGGCAGATAGAAGTAGTTTTCAAGATATAAAGACCTGCATTATGCACTTTAAGTTGTATAGCGGTGCATCTTCGATCTCGCTCGTTGAACATTGTATCACGTTCAGACATGATGGAAGGCTACTATCGCTCTTACGATTTGCACACAACTCGTAAACTTGTAGATGGTTTTCAACAAAAAAATATTAACTGATATATACTCGAGAGTCAAAATAATGAAAAGAATATTCTCTTGTCATAACCCTACTTATGAACCAACAGAAATTGTTTAAGAAATCGCCCGTATGCCTGACACTGACGGAAAGTTTACAAGTCTCTTTGACATTTTCTTACAACTTGCTCAGAATTGTGCTCATCCTCCGTTACTCAGTTGCCTCGGTTAAGATAAAAACAAAATGTAAGTATTAAGATGTATCTCTCCATCATACTTTATATTGATGCTCTGTGGCTAATTGGGATAACATTTATATCATATATACCTCTGCGTGCCATGTTTAAAAAGAACGTGTCCTCTACAGTATGTGACCTGACGGAATGGTTAATCGTCAGTATAGGCCGCTTCATATCCTCCAAGAAATTCCAGCCATGATTCACCCCAAAATGTGCCGCTGCCATTGCACACAGACACCACTATTTCCATTGCTTTCGACGAAATAGACGCTATGAAACTAAAGCCACGTTTAAAACTGCTAGCAACCACTAAAGGCCCGGAAGCCACTGGAGGATAAGTTATTGCGTGTACAGTAATCAATGGGATAGTATTGTAGTAATCGTTAGTAATGGAGATTTGATAAAGTGTTTTACTTAAGGGGACGGTTCATCAGGAATTTGTTTATGTTGGACTTGAAGACATCCAATTTGTAGTCAGGTGGTAAACAAGTAATTTCGTCAGCATGATTGAGTAATTTCGTCAGCATCTGACAAAGCAGAATTCCTTTCCAAGACCTTTGCAGCAAATTCTACCTTTTTCGACCATGGCTGTCTACGCACCATGTTTCTTCCTGTGTCTGAAAACACGCTATGCGACGTACAAATAACTGCACATAGAGTTGCTAAGCTCATCAAAAATCTCGATTCCAGTGAAGCAACTGCCCCTGACGGCATTCGAATTATAGCGCTCGAAGAGCTTCAACCGAACTAGCTTCCATACTTACAAATCTCATTAAACGTTGCCCCAAGGAGAAATGTTTCAGCAGTCTTTTCCGTATATAAAATTCCCGAGATAGACAGTTTCCCTCTTATTACAGACCAATCAAGTCCAATGTAAACAAGTTCTTGACGAGCCGTTCCCCTTAAGTAATCTAATTTACACTTCTAACGATTACTATGATATTGTCCCAATTGACTACCGTACACTCTTTAACCCTTATCCTCGAATGGTTTCTGAGCTTTGATACGTGGTGACTCATTTGTTAAAAAAATTTACTCAGTGACATGCAATATGGTTTCCGTTCTGCTATATCTAGAGCAATTGTTCTAACTTTAACATCACACGAGCTTATTAAATCTCTTGACAGGAGCTTCGTTTCTAGAGCAAATAGCTCTCGACATATCCAAAGTATTTGTTAGGTTACGGCATACAGGTCTACTTCACAAGATTTCAAGCTGTTCAATAGCTGGGAATGTTCTCTCAATTATTAAATCTTTTCTCTCGTATAGGAGTATGATAGTAGTCGCGGATGAGCAGAAATTAGAAGCTCATAATATCAAGGCTGGCGTTGCTCAAGGTTTCATCTTGGGTCCAGCTCTTTTCCTGATCTTTATCAATGATCTCCCTAATCACATTTTTAGATCATTCGTAGTCGAGAGATTCCATAAATAGTGCCTCTTGTTTTTATTCCGCCCGAATTGTTCAGAGCGATTACAAATTGTATTGTTATGATGACTGAACTTATGCATTCATGACCTGAAAGTTTCATCTATCTGTTTCAGATATTGATAGTATGCTACTCTAAGAAACCAACCCCTGTCATTGACATGCGTCAGAAGCAGAGATGTATCAATGAATACTTCTATGCAGAAAAAATTGAACCGATAAACATCCATCGGCACCTGTTGGGCATTTATGAAGCCGATGTAGTTGATATAAGTTGATATCAGCGCAGTTAGAAGATAGGTTCGTCGATTTCATAAATTACTTCGACGGGAACTAGAGTATCATGTGTGTACTATCAATACAAGCACCCATACGAAAAAAAAAGTCTGGAAACTTGTTGAAGACAACTCGTACAAATCTTCATAAATAAATCATTGTCTTCATCTATGACCTTTCAAATCGCATTCTAAAAATCATTCGTAGATATTTATGCAAACAACACCACAATCTATGGCAACACTTCAAAGGCGCACAACGACCAAAATCTTTCTGATTCTCTCTTTTCTGATCTTGAGCACGTGGTACAATGGAGAAAATGGTGGCTGGTTAATTTTAATGCATCTAAAATCAAGCTTCTCTCTTTGCATCATAATTGCTTTGACCCCACCTAGCCCCAATTTAGATGAATGACTCTCGTCTTCGGGAAGCACCATATGCTTCTGGGACTGACTTTCAATCCTAATCTGAAATGGAACACACACATCAAATCTATTGCTAAGATCGCTGGAAAAATGGTTTGATCATTGTACCGCGCTAGTAGGTATCTCAATGTCGATGTAATTCTCTATCTATATAAGAGCCA
>NC_136517.1:92404998-92422498 GCF_053919585.1 Euprymna scolopes | reverse complement strand
AAGAACTACCTTCAAAAGTCTATATATATATATATATATATATATATATATATATATATGATTTAAGGTTGTTATTTTTCAGAAGTAAGATAACCAATAAAATATAAGGATGTTAATACAAGAGTGCTCAATACTAAAGTAGAGCAAGTTACACTTTCAATTCGTCTTTATATAAACAGTAATATATATATATATATATATATATATATATATATATATATATATATATATATATATATATATATATATATTCAACGGATATAAGCGTTGTTGCCTGAAGAGGCCTCAAATTACTAAATACTAGAAGGCCGAAACATGCTCATGACTGTGTAGCAACACATTACTGCTTATGTTAAGACAAATTGAAAGTATATATATATATATATATATATATATATATGTATATATATATATATATATATATATATATATATATATATATATATATATATATATGATGAAAATGATGGAAATAGCCAATAAGAATATTAACTTGCGTTCATAGTTTTAAAATTACATTAACGACTATATGACGGCACTAAAATTTCTTCTCTTTAATAGCGCCAGCCCTCCCCCTCCTTTTTGAATTTCCAACGTTTTTTTTTGTTTTTTTTTTATGTTTCTCTGAAATAGAACTGCGTCACACTGTGCACGTGAAACATTTTCAAATATTTTGTACTGGTATTTTTTGTTTCTAAATCTCATTCATCCAGAGGAAGTCTCGAAATAAAGACGAAACGTTGATGAACACATAATATGGTTTGTTCTTTTTTATTTTCTCTCTCTCTCTCTCTCTCTCTATATATATATATATATATATATATATATATATATATATATATATATATATTATGGGGGTGCATGCCCGTTTGCACGTGTGTGTTAAATATATATGTATGCGTGTGACTGTGTGAAATTTCGTGAAAGAGACAATTTTAACCAAAGTTAACACCTTACACAGCCTAACATCACAAGTGCATCTGAGAAGTTTAATAATAGCAGAAGCAGAAAGGACCAGCATATAAAAATCAGTTGTATTATATTCGAAATTAATTTTTCTGTTCAGAACACAATTGGACCACGATACTTGACTTTTGTATTTTAATCTTAACTTCAAGCCATTATGTAATTTTTTGAAATCGACTGTAGATTCTCTACAGTGCAACGTAGACTACAATGTATTGTGGACTAAGTCACTGGCGGGGGGGGGGTATGTGAAGCTTCCCTTTGATGCTTCACGATCGATCCCAGCATGGGTGTTTTTACAGATTTTGATGAGAAAAAAAAAATGAAAGTGTGTAACATTTGTTGACCATCATTCATCCCGGGCAATGTCGGGTCCGCCTGAATATACACGAGAGAAAGAGAGAGAGAGAGAGAGAGAGAGAGAGAGAGAGAGAGAGAGAGAGAGAGACGGACAGACAGGCAGACAGACAGAGACAAAGAGATACAGAGGGACATGCACACATATATACAGACAGAGAGAGAAAGATAGATAGATAGATAGATAGTAGATAGATAGATAGATATACACACACACATAAAGACAGAGAGAGAAAGAGAGAGACAGAGAGACAGAGAGAAGAAGACAGAGAAAGCTTGATAGATAGAGAAACAGAGGGGAGGGCAAAGACTGACAGAGACAGAGAAGGAGAGAGAGAGAAAGACAGAGACAGAGAAGGAGAGAGAGAAAGAGAGACAGAGAAGGAGAGAGAGAGAAAGACAGATAGATAGATAGATAGATAGATAGATAGAGAGGAAAAGAGAGAAAAAAAGAGAGAAGGCGACAGAGATAGATAGCTAAATAGATAGATAGATAGATAGAGAGAGAGAGAGAGAGAGAGAGAGAGAGAGAGAGAGATGGACAGACAGGCAGACAGACAGAGACAGAGAGATACAGAGGGACATGCACACATATATACAGACAGAGAGAGAAAGGTAGATAGATAGATAGATAGATAGTAGATAGATAGATATACACACACACATAAAGACAGAGAGAGAAAGAGATAGATAGATAGATAGATAGATAGAGAGAGAGATACAGAGAGACAGAGAGAAGAAGACAGAGAAAGCTTGATAGATAGAGAACCAGAGGGGAGGGTAAAGACTGACAGAGACAGAGAAGGAGAGAGAGAGAAAGACAGATAGATAGAGAGGAAAAGAGAGAGGCGACAGAGATAGATAGATAAATAGATAGAGAGATAGATAGATAGATAGATAGAGAGAGAGAGAGAGAGAGAGAGAGAGCACGTTCTGTAGCTTTTAATACTCGTTTAAACGTATTATTTGTATTCTTTGGGCTTCTGTTCTTATGTTCGATTCTATATATCTTATATATTTACTATTATACAAAAGAAAATTTGTTGTGTGTGTGTGTGTGTGTGCGCGCACGCGCGTGTCTGTGTGCACGTGTGCGTGTGTCTTTGAGTGTCTGTTTGTGTGCGTGTGTTTCCGTGTGTGTGTGTATTTGTGTGTGTGTTTGTGTGTGTGTGTGCTTGTGTGTGTGTTTGTGTGTGTGTTTGTGTGTGTGCGTGCTTGCGTGTATGTGTGTGCGCGCGCGCGCGTGTGTGCTTGTGTGTGTTTGTGTGTGTGTTTATGTGTATGTGTGTGTGCGCGTGTGTGTGCATTGTGCGTGTGCGTGAGCGTGTGTGTGTTTGCACGAGTTCATTCCCTATGGACTCGAAAACAGCTAGGTCGTTGAAATTATGAAATTTCACACGAGGGTACTTGATGTGACTGGCAGTGTTCTTAAGTAGAATTTCAATAACAATGTCTTCGATAATTATTGATAATCGAAATAATCCGATGCAGGAAAGGTCCGTAATATAAAAAAAAAAAGGCCCGTCATGCACAAAGCAGAAAGGCCCGTCATATAAAATCAAGACTAAGTTCTTTGATATGACAGAGGCGTGTTCGAAATGAACGTTCTCTGTTTAGAGCACAATAGAAGCATAATATCTGACTTTTGCATTTAAAAGTAAAGTCATTTCACCACACAAGCAGTAAGACCAGGCATAAAAAATCAACAGTAGGTTCTTTAATATGACAGGGGCGCGTTTGAAATGAATGTTTCTGTTTAGAGCAGAATCGAATCATAATATTTGACTTTTGCGTTTTAAACTTTAATGAAAGTCATTATATATAAAAATATTTCATAAAATAAACAGTAAGTTCTCTACAGTGCAATGTAGACCAGAATGTATTGTGTACAAAATCATTTTGAGAGGCATATATATATCATTCAAACACAGTAGTGTTTGAATATGGGAATTGGCAGTTTTAGTAATTTAGAACTGCTTTAAAGCTTTACCGCTAACTCATTTTTTTAATCAAATTTCTACCAATTTTTACAGTTTATAGATCACATTCTAAGCTAAAATTGTGAAAAAAATTGCCAATTTTTGTTCAGTAAAATAAAAGTTATGATGAATTCACAGGTTAATTTCATATTAATTTCGGACTATTATTCTCATCTTTATTAGTTGTTGTTTCACGACGTTTCGACCAACTAATTCCTCTGGCCTTCGTCAGGTGGTAACTGCGACGGATATGAACTTCGAATCTCCTAACTGAATTCTCAGCAATCACTGCCATCCGTAGTTGTTGCCGTCTCACCACATTTTGGCCAAGTAAACCTCTGGCTGGCTTTGGGTAGGATTGAAACCGCTATCTTCAGACAATGCTCATCTGAAACTGTAGAGATTCAACGTCTCTATCAACTACGCCACGAGCCCCAAGGGCAATCAATGTTGGATTCTTTGATCTTATAAATCCACGTTTATTTATTATCTGATCTTCCAATAAAAATGAAAACAACAACTAATAAAGATGAGAATAATAGTCCGAAATAAAAATAAAATTAATATATATAATGCTCATCTCAAAACTGAATTCCAATTAAGGAATAATATATATACCAATCGGTACGGACCCAACTATGGAAGATCAGATAATAAATAAATTTATAAGATCAAAGAATCCAACCTTGATCGCCCTTCGGGGCCCGTGGCGCAGTTGATAGAGACGTTGTCTGAAGATAGCGGTTTCAATCCTACCCAAAGCCAGTTAGAGGTTTACTTGGCGAAAACGTAATGAGACGACAACAACTACGGACGGCAGTGATGGCTGAGAATGCAGTTAGGAGATTCGAAGTTCCTATCCGTCGCGGTTACCACCTGACGAAGGCCAGAGGAATAGTTGGCCGAAACGTCCTGAAACAACAACTAATAAAGATGAGAATAATAGTCCAAAATAAAAATAAAATTAATATATATAATGCTCATCTCAAAAATGAATTCCAATTAAGGAATAATATCTATGGATTCACAGGTGTTCAAAATCGTAAGAAGAAAAACGTTAGATTTGAACTCGGCAACAGAAGCCACCTCTAGCTTCATTAGCAAGGACAATATATAAAATCTATATTCCAAAATTCATGATGTTGACCATCTTATTATTTATTTATTCCTTTAATTCAGTTGACATTTACAATTCTTGACAAATGATAAAATGTCAACTGATTATTATTATTATTATTATTATTATTATTATTATTATCATTATTATTATTATTATTATTATTGTTGTTGTTTTGTTATTATTAATGTTATCATTATTATTACTATTATTATTAATATTGTTGTTATTGTTATTATTATTGCTTTTGTTGTTATTGTTATTATTATTATTACTATTATTATTAATATTGTTATTATTGTTATTATTATTGCTGTTGTTGTTATTGTTGTTATTATTATTATTATTACTATTATTATTAATATTGTTATTATTGTTATTATTATTATTATTATTATTGTTGTTGTTGTTTTGTTATTATTAATGTTATCATTATTATTATTACTATTATTATTAATATTGTTGTTATTGTTATTATTATTGCTTTTGTTGTTATTGTTATTATTATTATTACTATTATTATTAATATTGTTGTTATTGTTATTATTATTGCTTTTGTTGTTATTGTTATTATTATTATTACTATTATTATTATCAATATTGTTATTATTGTTATCATTATTGCTGTTGTTGTTATTGTTATTATTACTATTATTATTATTATTAATATTGTTATTATTGTTGTTATTATTGCTGTTGTTGTTATTGTTATTATTATTATTACTATTATTATTAATATTGTTATTATTGTTGTTATCATTATGATTATGAGGTATTTTTTTAGTTTACCGTTATTATCCTTATTGGAAAACAAGATGGCCGCCATTAAAAATGATAAGGATTACGTTGGATACTAAATGTCTTCAAATATGGATAAGTGCGTGTTTGCGCAAAAAATAAATGCGATATTCGTTCTCAGCGAATCCGAAAACCTTAACAAGTCGACAAATAAGAGGTGAATGCCGAGGGGTCGGTAAACTAAAAATTTACCGATTAGCATTATTACTTTATAATTATTATTGTTATTAGTATTGTTTGTTGTTATTATTATTATTATTATTATTATTATTATTATTATTATTATTATTATTATTATTATTATTGCTGTTGTTGTTGTTGTGATAATATCATAATTCTAATAATTTTAATTATTTTTTTACGTATGAAGCATTAAAATTCAATTCATCTGAATTTTAAATCAATTTTCTGCTGAAAAATTATATTTATTTCGTGTTCCTTCTCAAAAGCGAGTTTCTCTGATATATCCACGGGGACAAACCCGAATAAGTAAACAGAATAACGGGTTTCCACTTTCGCCTAAACATTGCTAATCGCCATTTCTTCTATCTGCTTTCTTTAATTTCGTATTGTATTTCTTGGCCTTCTGGGAAATTCCGACCTAATGACCTTTTTCGATCCAGGGTCAGTGGAAGGGTTTATTATTCTAATGCGAGGTAAGTGGGAGGGTTTATTGTTCTAATTCTTCCGTCGTCAAAGCCAGCGGGAGAAGTAGGAAGGGGATGCGGGTCGTCTCAATTACGAAATTCTTCTTTGTCAATTTGTCCAATTGAAACCGAAGATGTTAACTGTTTGACCCAGAAATTCAAGTCATCTTTTGACCGGGCAGAGACACACAAACCGGAGTCTAGAATTACCTTAAGACGAAAGCATTCTACCACCTTTCTGTGAAAAATTTGAATTCGATATTTCCCGAAAGGTTAGGCGATGCAACAACCTGCAGCTGAAGAAACTGGGGGAATTTAATACAGTGGCTTCGAAACTGCGGGTAACGGATCTTCATTGTTAGTGGACTTTTTTATGACATATTAAACCAGTTGTTCACAACCTTTTTTTACTCATGGCCCCTTTTTCCCTTCTTTATATCTTGGCAACCCCCTTCATAACTACTGGTCATAAGACAATCATCTATTTTTCACTAATATAAATTTTGAGGTTTTAATCATCAAATAAATATTATATAATTAAGCTTTATTTTTAAATGAAAACTAATTTAATGCAAATAAGGTATTCTACAACAACTATAATAATTATGATAATAATGATAATAATAATAATAATAATAATAATAATAATAATAATAATAATAATAATCTAAATTAGAGTGATAATAATTCTTTACCAATATCTTGTATTACAATATTACAATGTTTCTTCCATGGTCAAGCCGATTGAGATCAGACAGTAGAAATTAAATTTTTAATAATAAAAAATATTCTGAGTTGGTTTTCTTCATGGACCACCAAAATATCGTTGTGGACCCCCATTCTGTTATGTTTTGCATGTGGACCCCAAGAAATATTCCATGGACCCCTAGGGTCCATGTGGACCCCAGTTGAGAACCCTGTATTAAACCTTTGAAGGTAATTTAATACCGAATTCAGGCATTTTAATAAATTTATACGGTATAATCAGGATGACACAGAATTTTACGCTAAATCATTGAAGTTAAGCAACATTGAGTTTTTCGCGGAAAAATATTTTTTTATATCAACTCAAGAGTGACTAACAAAATGAGGTTTCCTTACAAAGAGAAAATGTTATATATATACTAATTTAAATATACAAGAAATAAATGTTACCATAGTCAATAAAAGTTACATTTATGGTAGAAAAGTTCATTGGTTTGTATTTTTAAGTAGTTTGTAAAAAAAAAAAAATTAAAAAATTTTAATTCACGAAACGGTTTAAAAAAAAAATCAAAATAGCAGCGACTTTCAAATGGAGAGCCCCGTTTTCAATTTGAAGGAGGGGCACCTGAGCATTCTGTGTTAACAATTTAAGAGAGTTCAGTCAACGTAAGGAATATTTATAAACATTGTTTAATGTTTTCCGTTATTTTGTGCTTGAGGAATATTCCATTATGGCATGTGTAGTTTATATAAAAATTCATTTAAGTAGTTATCGCTTCAAATTTCGTTTTAATTTCGGTTCGCTGAAATTATTTCAAGTAAAGAGCATTAAAAACTATTTCAAAAGAAAAAAAAAAAAAAACTTTTATTGACTATGGCAACATTTATTTTTGTATATTTATTTTTTCTGGTAGTCATTTTTTTTTGGCTTTTCTGCTAAACACTTTTACTAAATAATATCGACGAAATATCGAAAAACAAAGAAACAAAAAGAGTTTTGAAAAATAATGAAGCTTTACTTACTTTGGTAAAATAATCCGAAACAGTAAAATGGGATATTAAAAAAGTAAACACGTAATTACTTTAGTTTTTTAAAGCAAAGAATCGATATAAATATGAATAAGAAGAAAATGGCACCCTTTTCAAGCAGAACAGCTTCGTTTCAGTTTTACAGTATTGAACGGTGCAGTATTGCGCCGTCGGATTCAGGGCTGTACTATTGTAACTTAAAGAACACGCAGAAAAGGTTGTAATTATTTGAATTCCTTCTAGTACACTGAAAAAAAAGCTTAAACAGGTATATAAATAAAAATAAAAAGGTTATGTAAATATTTTTAAAAAGACACTTATCACGTGAGCAGGATTTTTCCTTCTTTTGACAAGATAACAAGTAACGTTCTTATTTTTTATTATTTATCTATTTATATATTTTCGAAAGAGTGCCACGTGTAAGTGGAGAAGGAAAAAAATCAGAGTTATGCAAAATTTGTGTTAAGAATTGTCTAAAGTTCCGACTTTTTTTGGCTTTCATTTTGATAAGAACGCGAATTTATGAGGTGAATTTATTCGACACAATATGATTCAACTTAAAAAAATAAATAAAAGCTAACGTGAATTAAGATTAAAGTTAAGGTGTTATTGTGGACCCTCACCCCTTTTAAAAAATCTTGTTAAACTTTGTGACATATTTACATTCTATGGAGGTCAAGCGCGAACGAACACCCAATAATTTTATCATACTATATTTCATCCAACTGAAACATAATTATCAAAGTATACTTACGCAAATAGATATGAAAATCTTTGTGACATGTTTCCATGGAGTACATACCATCCCTATTTCAGTTGAAACATACTTATCAAAATATTCTTATGTACATCTATATCAAAAACACTTGTAAACGGTTTTTTTTTTTTCATTTTTTATTTCCATACTTTGGGAGTCAAGCGCGAACGCAGACCCCACAATTTTTATGAACCACCGTTCTGCCAGATCAAACATACCCATTCCTGTGTCTCGATAATCTTCGATCATTAGATGTGATCAGTTTTTTAAAATAGTCAACCATATAGGAGCCTATTCGTGACCACACACACACACACACACACACACACGTTCAGCTTTATATTATAGATATATATCCACAAAGCCTCTGGCCTTGATGGAGGGGAGACGAATTCTTGCTGATATATATATATATATATATATATATATATATATGTATGTATAACTATTAAATACCTACAAACATTAGCGTTTCATTCTTTCGGGAATCATCAATGCAGGGTGTCACGATTAACACCAGTCCATAGATTCGAACCCGGCGACAGAAGCCATCCTTGGCTTCATTAGCAATGACCTAATTCATTCGGCTACCGTTAACCGTGCAAAATGCTGTTGAATTTTACTTCACAAGATTTCCAGCTACGGAAATGTTTTCTCAATCATTAAATCATTTCTCTCCGATAGGCTCATAAGAGTAGTGGTAGATGGTCAAAAATCGGAGGCCTGCAATATAAATGCTGGAGTCCCTCAGGGGTCAATCCTGGGCCCAACTCTCTTCCTGATCTACATCAATGACCTCCCTAAACACATACTTAAATCATTCGTTGACATCTATGCTGATGACACGACCATCTACGGCAACACATCAAAGGCTGTAAATGACGAAGTTCTCTCTGATTCTCTCTCCTCTGATCTCGAGCGCGTGGTACAGTGGGAGAAGATGTGGCTAGTTACCTTTAATGCATCCAAAACCAAACTCCTATCCTTACATCATCAACGCTCTGATCCCCAGCTGGCATCAATTGTGATGGATGGCTCTCGTCTGGGTGAGGCCCCGTGTTTTGACAAGCTTCTGGGTTTGACCTTTACTCCTGACCTGAAATGGAACACGTACATCAAGTCTGTTGCCAAGGTCGCAGGAAAGATGGTGGGATCCTTCTACCGCTCCAGAAGATATCTCACTGCTGATGCAATTCTCTATCTATATAAAAGCCAAGTACGGCCAAGGATGGAATACTGTTGCCATATCTGGGCAGGAGCTGCCAAAAACAGCCTATCATGCCTTGACAGAGTACAAAATAGACTTCGTGGTTTAGTGGGGGATGCCCTTTTCTCTACCCTGCAACCCCTCTCCCACAGAAGAGACGTTGCGAGCCTATCCTTGTTTTATCGTTATTTCCATGGCAGGTGCTCGTCTGAACTCCAATCCCTGGTCCCCCCTCGCCAATCTTTCACGAAAAACACCCGTCTAGCTGAATCCACTGTGAAAAATTTCTCCCACTCTATATCTGTGCCTAAATCAAAACGCGGATTTCATGAGCAAAGCTTCTTTCTTAGAACTGCACGCCTGTGGAACTCTGTTCCGTCTGCCTGCTTCCCTCCGGACTACAATAAATATAAGAAAAAAAATCCTCCAGAGGCAGCCATTCGTTATTTATTATTTAAATGTTAGCATTAATAAGTAATAATGCAGCATTATTCCGTCCGACAATTCCTTTGATGCTTAGAGAGAGAAAGAGAGAGAGCTCTAGGAAAGGGAATTATTGGAAGGCGTTTCTTTGTATCTCTACGCAAATGGCCAAATAACCACTGGGTCATGCCGCAGAGTGTGTTAGAAACAGTGGCGCAAAGAAATAGTGCCATAGGTTAGCTTATTGCTAATAACCTGAAGCGCCTCTACCGAGAAATGCCGATAGGACTGCCTAAGCATTTTTGTATTATTACATACTAGCGGGGGTACCCGACGTTGCCCGAGTGTTTGTTTCCGGGACGGGAGGGGGGGAGTTTTAAAAAATGTTATGGTAGGTAAGTAGGAAGGATCAAACCCGGAGTCATGAGTAAAAGTAGGAAAATAAAGTGTGAAAAAAAACAAAAAAAACAAACATCTGCAACGTTAACAGTTCGGCCACCAAAAAAAGTCCATTCCAGTTGTTTAGGAAAAAAAACAAAAACAAAAAAAAAACGACTACGGTAGGTCGGCGGGAACGTGAAAATATAATGTGAATTGTCCAGCACGATAACCACTACGCCACAGAGCACTGCAGCTTAGTTTAGTGATTTTAAATAACTTCACATGAAAGAACTACGAAGCCAAACCGGTGTTCTCTTCTCAACTGTTCCTTGTGAACGATCCCCAAACGGTGTTAAGTGGTGGCAGGGGGAGGAGGAATTTATTAGAGAGAAAATATTTTACCACTTCCATTGATCTTAACCGATTTTGGCCGTGACTTCTCAGCAGAAAAAGTATAGAAATCTAAGATTATCGAGGAATTTGAGAAATAATAAGCCTATAACACACCTCAGATATTGTTCTGCCGTTTGTGCATATTATATTTGCATGAAATATCTTGATTTTTAATCCTATTAATGTCAAAATTAGACGGGGAAAAATGAGTTCATTTTATTTATATAGAGAAGAAGAGAAGAGAAGAAGATAAGAAGAGATAGAGAAGAGAAGAGAAGAGAAGAGATTAGGAACCCTAAGTCAGTAGCGATTAATGTAGCTAGTGTGAAGTTTGACCAGGGTCACACTATGTGAATATAAAGATAACATAAATATATACATTTTTACTTGGTTTCTACCTTAACATTTTCCTTTAAAATGACGGCTTTTAACAGTTTTTGGGTATGCTGAAAACGAATATTGCATTTAAATTTTCCGCAAATAAGTATTTTTCCGGTTTTAAAGAAATGTACAGCCATAGCCACTACTTATAACATAAGAAATTACATTTTTTTTTGTCCCCCGACAAAAGAAGGATCAACCTGTAAATTCACCCTTGTCCGTTCGTCCGTTCGTGTGTTCGCACTTTTCTCAATTACTACACCTTAGAATTTTTTTGAAACTTTGCCCAAACATTAAACATGGTAAAAAAGTAACAGAACGGATTATCCTAGAAAATTCTGGTTACCCCTACTAGGGGTGCCTTTCGGGTTAAAATAGTTAAAATCAACACTTTTGTGCTTATTAAAAAAATTGATGCCTTGGATTTTTATAAAACTTTCTGAAAAGTTGTAACTAACTGATTTCTATATAATTTTCTTTGTCTATACTTCGCAATAACTCTTGGGTGTGACACAGGGGCCCTTTAGGGCCTATAAAAACACCCCATTTTGGGACTATCTTACTATATTTGTCCAAAATTTCCTGTGTATGTCTATTTAGCAGTTTTGCATGGTGCTGAACTCAAATTTAAATATGTTAAGGCCTTGGTGACTTGTTATATATTGGTTTATATTTGAGGAGATGATATATTAAAACGTGTCATGTGTTATCTAGTGGATGTAAGATATTGTTCTTTTAACAAACAAATAATAACCGTATAAATCGTATGTATGTTGTATAGCCAAGAGGACATGATATTGACGTGTAAACTGAATCATGTTGTATCAGTCTTATCACACGGGGTATTTTTACAGTTCATATGTAAGAAGAGTAATATATGCCTCATACCTTTTGTTTTCTTGAAGAGTTCTTCTGTATCTTCCCGCTGTTCCGTGACGAACCCTGAAGCCAATTGAGACATCTGTTCTTCTTTGTGAAAACCATAAAACAACTCTTTATATTTTTATAATATAAATTTATTACAGTTTTCTCAAATGGTTTTCACAGGATCTGCAGTTTGTCTACATTTCTATTCTTACAGCTCGCTCCTAGCTGTCTGTCCACCCCTGTCTAGACGACTGTCCGCTCTGGTGATCAATCCTCAACTCTCTGAATCTCTCCAAAACTAACTACATCACGTGTTCTCTTACGTCACCTAATTACGTGTCTCAGACCAACCTAATGTCCACAGCTAGTTATTTGTTTATTCAAAACCCCAAAATAATGTTTACATATATTTTCTATTTTCACATTCCTTTTGCGATTCACACGTCAATCATTTCTTCCGCAATTTAATTGTTTATTCTTCTAATCATAATAACTGATGCAGCGACGATCCGTCGCTCAAATCAATTAATAAGAATACAATAACAATAATAATAATGTTTCGACCCTTGCCCCCGCCTGCCACAGTTAACATATACTACGCTATGATCACTTCCTTTTTTCCATTGTGCAGAACTCAAATTTAAATATGGTAAGGCCTAAAACTGCACCGTTTGTTCATTTTCACCAGGATTTTACGTCCCCTCAGGACTTTTGGGGCTAAGTGTGTGTGTGTGTAAGGGGGGTGATTGTTTCCATGCCTCGTTGACTGTGCACTCACGGGGGACCATGCATGCTTCACTTGTTTTAATTCCATTTTTACTCCAAACAAGGCCCAGTGTCATTTTGATATAGGGGGCTACTATCGGAGCATTCACCATAAAAATACTCGTAGAATAGGCAACATTTCGTCGATGGGATTTTGCTGCCTGTCGGGTTTGTCGGGAGTATTCACGTGAAGGGAGTACAAGTGTTTGCAGTTCGTCAGAGCATTCACCATCAAAGTATTGTAGAACAGTCAGAGGGATGCAACATTTCGTCGATGGGACAGAGGCTGAAGCCTAGATGACAGTTCAGGACCTATCAGGTTGGCGACTCTCTTTTGAACCCTGTCAAGGAGTGAGAGACAAGCAGCAGATGCATCAGCCCAAAAGTGACACCAATATTCATACATGGGCGAATGGTGGCCTTATTGAGGTACAGGATACTTTCAGGCGTAAGTAGTTTTCTAGCACGGTAAAGAGAGCCCACCTTCTTCGCAGCGGCCTTGGCAATACTGTCAATGTATCTGATCCAACTAATGTTTTCTGTGAACGTTAGGTCTAGGAGTATTTTCAAGTAATGTATCTTTAACCATTGCTATTGATGGCTCAGAAGGTTTCTCTAGAGTTGTAAGCAATGTTTAGTATCAGAACAGTTTCCGATGGTTAGGTGTTTTACACAAGTCCTGGAGGTGACTGGTTCTCAGTAGACAGAACAGTTTCCGATTGTTAGTTGTTCTACACAAGTCCTGGAGGTGACTGGTTCTCGGTAGACGGAACAAAAGATTCTTCACTTGTTGACACGAGGAAAACATACGCGAGGTTGCTACGGAAAAGTTTTAATATTTATGGAGCAATTCTGGTTTCTGATTGGTTGGTAGCAGAACGTGAATTAATTTGATTCGTTAGTTCATAGCAGTATCGTTTATAAATAGAATCTCCCGACTGTGCAAGATCATACCCCATTAAAACCCTGTTTTGATGGGATGTGCCTCCTAGCGGCTTCGGCTGCAGGGAGACAGGGTAGTACATGTCAAGGATTCGTCACTTGACACTCAGCCCAACAGGTGAGGGGCCGGGAACCGGCCCAGCACCTGTTGGACTGAGATACACCGCCTGGATAATACCTAGGAGGTCCACCCTCCCAGGCCTTGCCACCGGGCTTTCCGGTGGGGCAAGTTTATTGCTTGCTGCCTGAAGCGCCCCGACTGGGGAATGCCGACGGGGTTACTCAGGCAATTTTTTAAATTGCAGGAGTGCCCCTCCTTTAGGGGAGCCTGCGGGGTTCCCACTTTCCGGCCTTGTGCCAAATAATGCTGAGGTGGGACGCATTTAAATAACTACCCCATTATAACACTGTTTTGATGGGATGTGTCTCCTAGCGGCTTCGGCTGCAGGGAGACAGGGTAGTAAATGTCAAGGATTCGTCACTTTACACTCAGCCCAACAGGTGAGAGGCCGGGAACTGGCCCAGCACCTGTTGGACTGAGGTACACCGCCTGGGTAATACCTAGGAGGTCCACCCTCCCAGGCTTTGCCACAGGGGTTTCCGGTGGGGCAAGTTTATTGCTTGCTGCCTGAGGCGCTCCGACTGGGGAATGCCGACGGGGTTACTCAGGCAATTTTTTAAATTGCAGGAGTGCCCCTCCTTTAGGGGAGCCTGCGGGGTTCCCACTTTCCGGCCTTGTGCCAAATAATGCTGAGGTGGGCAGCATTTAAATAACTACCCCATTATAACACTGTTTTGATGGGATGTGTCTCCTAGTGGCTTCGGCTGCAGGGAGACAGGGTAGTAAATGTCAAGGATTCGTCACTTTACACTCAGCCCAACAGGTGAGAGGCCGGGAACTGGCCCAGCACCTGTTGGACTGAGGTACACCGCCCCGACTGGGGAATGCCGACGGGGTTACTCAGGCAATTTTTTAAATTGCAGAAGTGCCCCTCTTTTAGGGGAGCCTGCGGGTTTCCCACTTTCCAGGCCTTGTGCCAAATATTGCGATGTGGGCGGCAATTAAATAACTACCCCATTATGATACAAAAATATTGCAAAAGTTTCTTGTAATAATTGAAGGAAACAATCTTAGTATTGGCAGCATTAAATGTGACCATCCATTTATGTCCCCATTCCACTCCAGAATCGGAAAATTAACAGCAAATTTAAATGCGACCCGACAACCTTTAACCACAAAAATGTCACAGCGTTGAATGAAAGACAGGTGTCAAGGCAGGGGCAACAGGCTAGTAGACAAAACAGAGTCGTACGACGATGAATGGCGTCACGTTTTCGAATTGAAGAACCTTTTCAGACGAGTTTCTCACTAGGAAGCCAGGCAAACGAGACATGGCTAATGATGTAACAAACTAGTAATCTAAGTCGAATGTTATTTCAATTTCTGTCCGTCTGCGTTAAGTTAGAAAATAAAGTTTAACAAGTAAATCTATATACATATAAAAGTGAATTTGCTTGTATCTATGTCTGTCTGAGGAACGGTTTCTACTAAACTCCTCTGCCAATTCGTTGAAATTGATATATAGAGAGTTTGGACTCGTGAAGCTAATTCGATTTGGTCTTTATAAAATAGACATTTAAACCTTAAATTCAGTTAAATTTTAATGGTTTCCCATCCATCTGAGGATAGCTTAAAAAATAAAGATTATAGCTGGAATGCTAAATGATTTGGTATTTTAATTTTTTTTTTTTTGCTTGAGTACAATATAATAATCTATCGAATAATATTTTCATAATAATAAATGCAAAACCTACATGAATTAAAATATGATATTTAAGCGTATTTTACGACCGAGCCACGCCGGGCGACCACGATTAAATATTGGATACAATAAAATACTCTATTGAGAATTGAATCTTTAATGATAAATTTGAAGGTTGCATAAATTAAAATTTATTTAAGTATATTTTACGACCGGGCAACGCTGAACGACCTGCTAATAAGTCTCTCACACTCTCTATCTGTCTTTCTTTCTTTTTCTCATTCTTCCTCTCTCTCTCTCTCTCTCTCTCTCTCTCTCTTTCTTTCTCGCTCCGTCCTGTGTCTTTTAAGTGTATTAAGTCTAAATAAAACCTTGAAGAAAACTCAGCGGACGTCTATTTGTGTTCTCTTTCTTTATTGAAAGGAAGCGACGATGAAGAAAATAAAAAAGACACTGGTATAAACACCTACTCGTATGTGTAAATACGGTATTTGGTTTATTAATCAATTGATTAAAATCTGACAGCATCCTTAAAACCTTATGTCGTACATGGCAACATATCTCTAATTAACATATTGTTCACACCATAATGTTAACCAATGAGCAGGGAAAAAATGTTAGTGCATACACATACTAGTAGGCCGACCAGCATTGCCCGGTCGTAAAATACGCTTAAATATGATAATTTTTTATTAATGCAGATTTCGTATTAATTATTTTATTATGTTAGAGCCAAAGTAACGATTTAAAAAAAAAATGACTCGTTCGCCATCACCGAGAATCGAAACCAAAACATGTAGCTAACGATTTACTTTTCCTTTGACGTTAATGCCTGATCTATGAAGAAATGTTTGCCGCAAGGCTAAAAATTAAAACATGAATCAGTAGCTATTACGTTATGCATGCGTATTCGTAATACCCGACAAAGCCAGACAAGATACGTATTGCATCGTGCAGCATATTTTCATTGTATTAAGCGTTGATAAAGATTAACAGTGTTTGCTTAAATATAGACGAGGGTCGTTCCAAAAGTAATGCGTCCTGTTTTTTCTGACTTGAAAGTTAAAACGTTGAAGAGCTGGGAAGACGGGAGGGATACCTTAAAAACGAATGACCTCTATGCTTCAGAATATACTTATTTAAATATGCACTTCTGCCATTGACGTACGATACCTCCGTAGTAAATGTTCAGAGCGCGCTTTGTCAGTCACACCCCTGTTGCCACTGTGAATTCGACGAACCCATCTACTAACTGTATTCTCATGTTTCCAGACCAGGCTGTCTACAGATATTGGCTTCCAGAGACGAAATGCGCCTAACACTGATGCTTTTTTTTGTTTTTCTACTTCCTTTTGCAAAACCAAAAAAAAAAAAAAAAAAAACCTATCTTTTCCTCTTTTTCCTTCTTCCAATTTCAACATTTTTCTTTTTGTCTCCTTCACTTCCTGACTGGTTTCCTAACTTAAAATGTACCAA
This sequence comes from Euprymna scolopes, assembly GCF_053919585.1. Classification (NCBI taxonomy): domain Eukaryota; kingdom Metazoa; phylum Mollusca; class Cephalopoda; order Sepiida; family Sepiolidae; genus Euprymna; species Euprymna scolopes. The sequence continues at coordinate 92,405,545 of NC_136517.1, read as the reverse complement.
ACATTAATAGTGTAACCCTGTTCCATCACCCATTGCAAAACTCATTCATGTTCTGCAGGGATGGGAACAAAAATGATAAGATCCATTATAAAACAAACAAAACACTACAAACTATCGATCGAAAATGCAAAAAACTTGAAGAATATAAACCTTCTACAAAATAACTGGACGCAACATTTTTTTTTTTTACATAGGCATCACCACATTATCAAGGCCCAGAGGCCACTCAAGGATAAGGGTTAAAGAGTGTACAGTAGAAATTGGACAATATAGTAATCATTAGTAATGAAAATTTGGTAAATTTGATAACTTATATGGAACGGCTCATCAAGAACTTATTTACTTTAGACTTGAACACAACCATATTGTAGTCAGCCGGAAAGCAGGAAAACGGAAGACAATTCCACAGGCGTGCAGTTCTAAGAAAGAAGCTTTGTTCATGGAATCTACGTTTAGGTTTAGACACAGATAAAGAGTGGGGGGAATTATAGATAGTGTTTACAGCTAGACGAGTGTTTCTTGTGAAAGTTTGGCGAGGGGGGACCAT
>NC_136517.1:92377498-92399998 GCF_053919585.1 Euprymna scolopes | reverse complement strand
ACACAGACACGTTAACTTTTATAGATACATAGATAGATATACGCGCACACGTGTTTCGTCGTTATAAAACTAAGCAGCGTGGCTGAAAATCGCAAAATTCGAAACTGGGGCCCCAGAGTGTTTTGCCTGAACCGATTCGCGCCAGAATTAAGTGTCTCTCTGTTTTTTGCACGTGTCCATTATTTTCTTTTTTTTTCTTTTTTTGCTGCGATATTGTTGGACGGAAAACAAGCTACGTAAATGCTAATTGAGATTAATTTCCACCTTCCCCATGAGGTTCCTGTCGATCGGGAGTGTTATATTCATATATATTTTTTAAATAATGCTAAAATCCAAATATAAAGTTTTCCATGGGTCCGAATACTCTATATATTAAGTTTCATAACCATACACCAAAAACTGACAGAGGAGTTTGGTAAGCAAACTTTTTGAAACAAATATTTATACTCATATATCTATCTATATATATATATATATATATATATATATATATATATATATATATATATATAAAGGCGAAAATGAATGTATGTATGTATGTATGTTCGCTTTTTGTGTATGTCTGTAAAAGGCTTTTTTCACTGGAGTTTTCGGTCGACTCATTCCTTCTTAAAACTTTTTATATCACGTCTAAATGATAATATATATGAGTTACGAACGGGGGTCGCCTGTCTATTTAATTTGCCCGACTTTCACGCGTTATTTTTTCCAGATTTTTGAGCGTCCCGTGTATCTTTCGCTTTTCAGTATAAAACAAGCGAAAACTGGCTTGCAGCCGCGTCCTGTTTCAAGGTCAAACATCACGCGACTTAAGGTTCTTGCACCTGTTAATTTCATTTTATAAACGTTAAATTAAGAGGTTTTTCATTCCTTTTCTGTCGTGGCTGTCGTCCCAGAGGTTTTTTTTCCCCCCATTTCGTTTCCACCTCCACGTCAAAGGTTCGGGGTTCAAGCCTACATTCCTACTAAAACTTTGTTTTTCTTTTACACCTCCAAACACTCGGCCAACGTTTTTTTTTTAACAGTGTTGTTTTGATCACCCCCAACACACACACCTACAAACACCCGGGCCACGCCGGGTACCCCCCCCGCTAGTCTATAATATAAATCTCATCAGTCTGTTTAAACGTATGTATGTATGTATGTCTAAAACTGTCGACTGAGGCGACGGATTTTCACGAAATCGGTATCGTTTTGAAGCTCGTCCCTTCGGACGACAAATATCGAAAAATTGACTAAAAACATTCATTCCTTTACCCTCAACTCGGCACAGAGATGGGTCGCTTTTTTTGCCAATATTTATGAAAGTCATTCACTCTTTTCGATTGACTAGCCTTAATTTATACCTTTGCTACTTCCGGTTTAGCGATGGACGCAACGGCAAAGACGTCACATATTTTTTCACGTTCTTTTTCTCCTTTGCGGTACGGGTTCGAGACTGCCTACCTGCTACCACTTTTTTTTTTTTGCTCAATACATTGCTCCAAACACCCGGGCAACGCCGGGCACCCAGGCTAGTAATTTATATATAGAAAGAAAATAATCTTTTTGCGCAAATATTATGCAAGTATAAATCATGTAGAATATCTGCATGAATATAATTACACGTAATAGTTAACTAAAGATGATTATCCCATTAGAAAACCGAAAAAAACTAATAGGGAATTAATTAAAATGAATGGTTAAAGAATACGCAAATTAGCTACATCTTTTGCAGATGAATGCAATTCCACGACCCATATATAACACAGTTGTATTTTCTTTTTAAGTAAATAGAAAAAAGGGTTCTTGGCCTTCGGGCCGGGATCAAGGTGTGGTATCTGTTGTGATGCTGTACTTAACTTTTTTCACTTCACTTCTCTGGCTAGTGGGGAAGAAATCCTTCATGACTGATACATTATTTTTTATTTTTGTTGCTAATCGGATTGCCACTTTTGGGGAGTTGGTTCCCTCTACATTAAAAGCCGATCTTGTGTCTTACTTTGCCCAAGTAAGCAGGGTTTTTTTAAAAAAAATAAATATATAAATTAATAGAAAAAATGGACTATTATCATCGTCTTTCTTAGTTGTTGTTTCACGACGTTTCGGCTAACTACTCCTCTGGCCTTCGTCAGATGGTAACCGCGACGGGATAGGAACTCTGAATCTCCTAACTACATTCTCAGCAATTACTGCTTCCATAGTTGGAACCGTAGAGATTCAACGTCTTTATCCACTGCGTCACTGTCTGAAGATAGCGGTTTCAATCCTACCTAAAGTCGGCCAGAAGCTTACTTGACCAAAAACTTAGTGAGACGACAACTATGGATAGCAGTAATTGCTTAGAATGCAGTTAGGAGAATCGAAGTTCCTATCCCGTCGCGGTTACCACTTGACGAAGGCCAGAGGAATAGTTGGACTGAAATGTCGTGAAACAACATCTAAGAAAGATGAGGATAATAGTCCGCAATAAATAAATTAATAAATAATACTCATCTCAATAATGAATTCCAATTAAACTATAAATAGAAAAAAAGGGGGTTTTAATATGAATATCGATACAAAAAAATAAAGTTATAGGCGTATCGGTATATGAAATCGGGACAAATTAAAATAGCATATTTAAGCGGATTTTACGACCGGACAAAGCCGGGCGCCTCCCCCAGCTAGTATATTATATTGCCGTAACTTACTGCCTATCTCCACTCGTGCATTAAGCACTGTTGAAGTAAATACTTAAAGCCGATACATAAAATACTGTTATATTACGTTATAAAACTGTATGAGCACATATGAAATACTTAACGTAATCGTAACTCAATTTTTTACTAAGTACAATTAGTAATATAACCTGTTTAAGTAAATAAACAAATAAAGAGCAAATAAATAAATACATAACTACACCCTACCCCCAAGAAAAAAACAGACTTCGTGGCTTAGTGGGGGATGCCTTTTTCTCTTCCCTGCAATCTCCCTCCTACAGAAGAGACGTTGCGAGCCTATCCTTGTTTTATCGTTATTTCCATGGCAGGTGCTCGTCTGAACTCCAATCTCTGCCCCCCCCTCACCAATCTTTCACGAAGAACAATCGTCTAGCTGAATCCACTGTCAAAAATTTTCCCCACTCTTTATCTGTGCCTGGATCAAAACGTAGATTCCATGGGCAAAGCTTCTTTCTTAGAATTGCACACCTGTGGAACTCTGTTCCGTCTGCCTGCTTCCCACCTGACTACAACCTGGATGTCTTCAGGTCCAACGTAAACAAATTCCTAATGAACCGCCACCTCAAGTAAACACTTCAATAAATCGCCACACTAACGTACTGTACTTGAAATAACCCTTATCCCTGAGTGGCTTCCGGGCCTTGATAAGTGGTGACCACCGTGTAAAAAAAAAAAAAATTAAAAAAAAAAATGAAACATCTACTCCGGTTGGTGCCGCACAAAAGTTGTGACTGAGAAGGCAGAGCACTAACCAGACCTCGACTGTAAGAATACCGACAAAATTGAGTGCTATTCAAACACCAAAAGATACCAATGGTAGATGCCAGCGAGACATCAATGGTAAACGCCTGTTGAGGTAACGTAAAGTCACCTGCTCTGGTTAAGAAAAGCGATGGAAACCTCTGGAAATCTGGTGAGACTCGTTGTCACTCAGACTTTGGGAAACACCACAGGTTTTTCTTAAAGAGGAATCTTTGATTATGGCTGCATGACTACTCCTAGTTAGTAAAAAAAAAAAAAAAAAAAAATAGTGAGACCAAACAGCCAAGTAGAGTCAAGGATGAAGGAAACACTGGATAAGTGCAAAGAGAACTGGGACCTTGGGGAGGCTTATTGCCATTCAAGTGAAGACCAATAGCCGCTGCCGAGAAATCAGTGGCAAGCAGCTGTTGCGATAATGCAAATTTATTTGCAAATATTATCGAAAGATCTGGAGAGTACTGGAAATCTGTGGAGACATTTAGTCACTCAGCTTCCAGGGAACACCACAGGCTGTTGTGAAAGCTCCTTGTGAGCCAATATTAATAATAATTGGAAGGAATTTGGAAGCCTCCGTTCAGTCTCGAAAGACAATAGGTATCCACTGTAAGGGTAATTGCGCGTGTATTTATGGAGCAAGGGTTGCGCAATCATCAGCCACTCCTTAATCGACACTGCTTGAGCCCTATGGCAAGGAGAGGGACAAGACGATTAAAAACAATACCGAGATAAGCAGAGAGCACATACAGAACCTGGAATTCCCAAATGGTCACCCATTTTAGTACTGACTAGGCTCAACGTTGCTTAACTTCTGTGATCTAACGGGAACCGGTGTATAAACGTGATTATATATGCTTGTTTGTTTGCGCTACTTTTTGAATAAATTCAATTATTTATACGAAAATGCTTTTTTACCTAAATGCGTGTTGGGAATAATTTTCCCTTTGACCAATTTGGTACCCCCAATGGGGAGCGGCATCTGTATTGTTTCTAAAATATAATTATCCACTGACAGGTGTTTCGTCGTCTACGACTCATCAAAGTGGCTGAATATAGCGAGATATATTGATTTTTATTATGAAGTGGAGAATATCGAAGAGGGCTCTATTCGTTTTTGAGAAGAGCGTTATCGGTGTTATAAAATATCGTATAATTCGAGGATTTGGTTACTTAGGGAGAGAGAGAGAGAGAGAGAGAGAGAGAGAGAGGGAGAGAGAGAGCAGAAACAAGTGCGTGTGTGCGCGTCGTCCGCTGAAGCGCTGTGATACTACTTCTAACGCGGAAAAACCTAGAGATCGGGAAAGAGAGGGGTGCTAAAAGATAAAAGAGAGAAAGAGACTCAGAGAGAGAGAGAGAGAGAGAGAGAGAGAGAGAGAGAGAGAGACGGGAGGGCAAATGAAACGAAAGCAAGGTAGACGGTTAAGAGGAGAAGGGCCAAGCAGGCACCAAGCAGGCAGCAGCGACAATATCTTCCAGTGGTTTTATCATCTCCCCTTTTTCTGCAACATACAAACGTACGGGAGCTGAGTCGGAGAGGAAGGAGGACCGCCCCCCCCCTCTCTCTCTCTCGCCGGCTTTCATCCACTATATTCGTACCACTGCAGCGCAACAACAAACTATAACACACGCACACATACACACCCACACCAGGTTCTCCCCCCCCCCCACTTTTTTTTTTGCGCAAATAGTATATCCATCTAGTGTCGTCGTCTCTCGCGTCGTGTAGGTTGGAGAGAGAAGGCTAAGTCCTTCCATCTTCCCTACAGGTTTTATTAACAACCCCACGTTTTTTTTTTCGTTTTTTTTTTTCGGTTCGTGTGTGTGCGTCCTTTGCACAGTCATTATTTATTTATTTTATTATTTTTTTTTAACTGGAATTAATCTTACCAATTCGTAATTGAATTTATATATTCACCTACAACGTCTGTTTGTATACCTATTCGTTTTAAACGAAGTTCTTTTTTTTTTTTTTTAATTATTATTTCTCAGTGCCTGGTTACTTTTACGCTTACAGGACGTGTTTATTATCAAGCTCTCTTGCCTCGGCCTTTTTTTTATTGTTGATTATACAATTTTGGAGTACCATACCACAAAAAAGAAAAAAAAAAGTAGAACTATACCAGTTCTAAATACGGATATATTCAATCATGTAATTTAAACGCAAATTTGGTAATTTACGGTTTTCTGTTAAACACTGATAAAGAGGAGCGATTTTTGGATTTATCTGTATATTAAAAAAAAAAAAAAAGCGTGTTCCCTCGGCATTTTTAATCACTGCAAAAGTCGTCTAAAAAGAAAAGGATAATTCTATGAACACCAGGATGGAAGAGGAACTAAAATGCCCGGTCTGTAATAGGTTCTTCTGTAACCCTGTGTTGCTACCTTGTTTCCACTCCTTATGTACGGTCTGCGCTGTCCAGGTACAAGATCTCTTACCTCCAATTGGACAGCAACACCAACAATGCCAGCAACAAAACACAGCCGGAGTCTCCTGCGGGAACCCGATTAGCTCCGGGGTCCTGGACGAGTCCGGTGCCGGCTCCGTTGTCGGATCCGAATCGGATTTACCGGACATCGACAAACTCAGCATCGTCAGCGAGACGGACAGTGGGGTCATCTGCAACAGTCGACCCAACAGCTACATCGGAACCCCCGGCCTGGGTAGCATTTTCTTCCAGGCCACCCAGGGGGCCGTCTTCAGCCTGCGCTGCCCGGTCTGCAAAAAGACCATCTACCTGGACGAACATGGAGTTCAGACTCTACCGAAGAGCTGCGTCTTGGAGTCGATGGTGGAGAAATTCAGCCGGGGCGGTGGTGGTGGTGGTGGTGGGAGTTGCGGCGGCCCGGGGGGTCAGCAAGGCCCGAGCGGATCGTCTACGATTATTAAATGTCAATTATGCGACGATGAGACTGATTGCAACGATGCATCTTGCATGTGTGAACAGTGCGAGATATTTTATTGCGACGCGTGCCGCGACCGGTGCCACCCCCCACGGGGCCCCCTTGCGAAGCACCACTTGATGGACCCTTGTCAGGGTCAGATATTACTAAAGAGGAGTAAGGTCAAGTATAGTACATGCAATGACCATGTCGACGAACAGCTAAGCATGTATTGTATGATATGTAAGTTTCCTGTCTGTTATCTGTGCGCGCAGGAGGGTAGGCATATAAACCACGAGGTTCAAGCACTTGGAATAATTTGCAAAGTTCAGAAAGTAAGTTGAAATATTTTAATTATTTTCATTTTTGTTTATTCATTGATCTATCCCCAAGTTACGCGTGTTCTTTTACTTCCGGTTTGTTCTTTTAAAAAAAAAAAAAAAAAAAAAAAAAAAAAAAGAGAGAAATATCCAAGTTCGTTTGTTTATTTTAACATTTCACGTTTTCTGTTGGCCGTTTTGTTTTACAATGAATGCCCTGGAAAAGTCCCTTCTGATTAATATTTAGGTGCCAGTGCACTTACTGATCCGCGCTATTTTTTAATTCGTATTTCCAAGTTTAATCACAGTTTTTTTTTTTTATTCAATTAGAATAGGTACAAAACACCCTCCCCTTCGCATGTTAAGAATAGCTTTTGAAATAATAACGTTATTATTTCAGCACGGATCAATAAGTTCACTAGTAACAATATTTACTAGTTTAAAAATGTCCTGCTATTCTGAAAAAAAAAAAAAAAGAAATGACCTCCCCCCACAAAAAAAAAAACAAATTCGTTTGCTTTTTTTAAAACTGGTAAACCTTAACCAGAAAGGACATTTCCAGGGCATTCATTGTGAAGCAGAATTGTCAACAGAAAGGTAAAGTGAAACAAAATACACAAAAACAAACAAAAAACACGCGGAACTTGTAGATAACCTTATTTATTTTATAATCTTTTTAATATTTTGGGATACTTGTTCATTTTTGGTACCGTGCTGAAATAGTAACCTTATTTTGAAAGCTATTCTTAATATGGGTGGGGAGGGTATCTGTGCTGTGCTGCTGTGCTTCCATCTAACAATTAAAAAAAAAAGATATCGTGAAACTTGAATTAAACCTGAAAAAAACAAAAGCAAACAAAAAAAAAAGAAGAAAACTAAATATAGCGCGGTACCAAAAATGCATAAGCACCTACTTCGGTTATCTTTACGTTTACCGTTTTTACTTCACTTCCGGTTGCTCATTTTCAATTGCTTTTTCTAAATAAGTTTTTTTTTTTATTTATTATCTTCTCCACAATAGCAAATTATGGCACAAGGTCGTTTTTAATGCGGAGGAAAACTAGCCCCCTCCCCCCCCCAAAGGGGCACTCTGGCAGTAGGTAAAAATAAAAATGGCCTTAGTATGGAAGAGTTTTAACTACATTGACTAAGGACAAATTCGGTTAAGTGTAGCGCCAGAACAGATACTACATTTTGATCTAAGCCTGAAGGCCAGATAACGTTATTTTAAAAAAAAAAGTTGACATAGGAAGGTGAGACCGGAAGTTAAGTGAAAACTGTAATTTTAAAGAAAGGCAATATTTCTTGCGTGTGTGTGTGTTTTTTTAAATGTTATATATATATATTAGTTTCCGAAATTAAATAACGACACGTTTTCACGTTTTTATTTATTTTAGTGTTTGTATAAAAAATCTCTACATTAAAAAAAAAAATTGCATCTGTAAAAAAAAATAAATAAATAGATAAAATATCGACACGAATGTTTCCCATTTACGGAACAGACCTGAAGTGACCGAAACAGTTTAGGAGATGAAAGAAATATATATATATATATATATATATATATATATATATATATATATATATATATATATATATATATATATATATAAGGCAGATAGCACTAAGCGTGCCACTGTAAAAAAAAAAAAAAAGAAAAAAATTTAATCGCGGTTATGGTTAGGCTAAAATTAAGGTGGTACTTGCGTAGTTTACGGACCGTGCTGAAATAATAAAGTTACTAATGAGAAAACTATTCTTAACATTGTGTGCGGGCTTGTTAACTCTTCTGTACTTTCACCTAACAATTACATTAGCAAAATATACTGTAAAAATGTAAATTTATTTAAAAAATAGCACCGTACTTAAACTGCACAAACACGATAAACTTAATATAATCGAGGTTAGGGTTTAAAAAAAATAGCACCTCAAAATTATATGTGTATATCGTATTAGTGTTGGGACGATGAATCGGAATCGGGAATTGTAAAAATCGAAACTTTTGCGGATATCAGAATCGGAATAATTAGTGCCTATTTTTTTGATGCCAAAAACGATTCTTTTAGTTATTTTATTTCTTTTTTATTTTGTTTAAAAGAAAAATTTCTATTGTTGGCAGTCATAAAAAAATAATAAATATTTATTGATTTAAAAAAAAAAAAAACCCAGTAAAACTTAAATGTGTTGATCACTCTCACCTCTGCATATTTAACGTGTTTCTACAGCAATCTGGACTAAATAAATCCACATTTGGAGATTTATAAAGAATCGGATTCGGTAATTGTATCGGGATCAAGAATTTAGTCTGGAATCTATAATGGTATCAAAATACTGGAATCGTCCCATCACTATTAACACGGGGGTGGGGGTAGGATAATTGAACCTTATCTTATATCAGAAAAAAAAAATTAAAAACTTGTTTCATTTAATTTCGATACCTACTAATTGACTGTCCAGCGATGGCTTGACCATTTCCGCTCTGTTCCGTAAATCGCAGTCTGAGACATTCAGATCGATATGGGCCCTGTTCTATAGAAGTGTATTTTAAAAAGTAAATGTTCTTTGACATGACCGATATGCGCGTCACAAATCAATAGTTTTCCTTCGACTCCCGAGCACGAAATCGAACCGTAATACTTGACTTTTCACCAGTTGCAAGAATTTAAAATTCAGTTTCGGATTTCGAAGTGTCGCGAAGCTAAACACGTTGTGGCCATTGTAAAAAAAACCTGTTTAATAGTTCCAAATAGGTGACCCGTTCTTTAGATTCGTGACCGGCCGAAATTCCAAAGTAATTTCTGGCTTGAATTTAAGTTGAAGACTAAAAGAAAGGGATTATGGATAAATTTGTGCCTCTAGCGGATTAAAGGAAACAGTTGACCTTTTTTTTTTTTTTAAAGATGCGCCCCTGTTCTTGTAAAGAATCCCCGAATGTTTAATTTTAAATTACAACTGTTTATTGGTTTAACCCCCCCCTGTAATATTTTCGCTGGTAGGTCGTCTTTCAAACAGAAATTTAACATTAACTCGCACACACGCAGGGAGAAATTTTCAAAATGAATAAAACTCTTCTCTAGTAATTCGATATCCCGTAGACAAGCAGGAAAAATATTGTCGACGGTTCACGATGCACGAGAACCACGTGATTATAGGCATTTCTCGGTTTTTGGTATAATTGTGCTTGTTGGAGACCATCGTGGTTATCTCTCCTCAAAACAAACCTAGAAAATTGCGTACATTTGTGTGTGTGTGTGTGTACTTATGCTTTTTATTTTTCGTTATGTAAATACAGTCATATCTTGCTACGATGCGCAGACCGTTTCAATCAATAGATCTCATCAGGCAAGAAAATTAACAAAAATTAAAATATGGTTCAAGACCATTTTCAATTTATTTTTTTTTTTTACACGGTGGTCACCACTTATCAAGGCCCGGAAGACACTCAGGGATAAGGGTTATTGCAAGTGCAGTACGTTAGTGTGGGGATTTAATGAAGTGTTTACTTAAGTGGGCGGTTCATTAGGAATTTGTTAACGTTGGACTTGAATACATCCAAATTGTAGCCAGGTGGGAAGCAGGCAGACGGAACAGAGTTCCACTGGCGTGCAGTTCTAAGAAAGAAGCTTTGTTCATGGAATCCACTTTAGAGGAGATTAAATATACTTTGCCATGACTGGCGTGAGGCAAGGATAATCTAATATATATATATATATATATATATATATATATATATATATATATATATATATTTGCTCTGCAGTAGTATTGAGCACTCTCTTCAGGTTTTTACTAATTATCAGTTTTACCACACACACACACGCACACACACACACACACACATATATATATATATATATATATATATATATATATATATACTGGTGTAAGTCTTGCGGAAAAGAATACTTGCATATATCGATATAAAAGCGTGATATCTATTCATGTGTTACGGAAGATCAGAAGAGCATCGGTACCGTCGGTTTCGAATCCAACACAAAGGGGACCAGTCTCTGGTTGCCTACGCCGGACTCTCTTCAGCTTCCGTTTGTCTTTAACAAGCCACTTTTTAATTTTCGTATATATTTTTTTTTTATCATGGGTATGTGGCATCCTACCAGATGCCAAAAATCAAGCCACAGTTTTAATCATTCTAACAGAGAGACCCTCCCCCCTTTTTTTTTTAAAGTTCTAACTGTTCATTTGAGTACAATTGTTTGTATTTCGCTTGCACTTGGTTCACCGGGTATATTCGGCAGGTAGTTTTCAAATTCTTTTTCACGAGTCCGGCTACTCCTAATAATACTAGAAGTATTTAGATCTTAAGATTCCAGTTTATATATATATATATATATATATATATATATATATATATATATATATATATATATATATATATAATGTGTGTGTGTGTGTGTGTTTAACAGAAGATAAGAGTATCGGTCCCGTTCGTTTCAAATCAAAACGAATTCGAACATGGCACACTGAAGTTGGCAGTTCGTGTCGTTAGCTACCGTCACCCCTCCAATTTTTCTTAAAATTCGAGCACGTTGCTAAGGTTCTGTCCCACAAATCTTATAAAAATTTGTAAAATTTTTCTGCGAATCTTTTCGATTCGCCGCGCGGTCTTTTTTTTTACTTCAATCACCGAATCGAAAAGATATTCCGAAAAAGCAGTGCTTGACTGCTTGAATAATGACCTGCTGCCAAAATACACAAATATTGTAAGATCTGTGTGAGAGAACCAACGTGGCAGGACGGCTTTGCCCGGTCGTAAAATACGCTTAAATATGATATTTTAATTTGTCCAGATTTCGTATATATTATTATAGAGTCGTGATTTCAAAAGGTAAAAAAGAAAAAGTATTTGGGTGCCATCAGCTAGAATCGAAACCGAAAGCAAAACGGTAGCATTCAAAGCTGGTGACGTTACCACTGTACCAACGTGACACGCATATAAACTGATTAAAAATAAACTAAGCTGAATGTACAAAATGTATAATGATTTTTTACGTTTTGACCCATTTGTTTGACCCCTTAAAAAACATTTTAACCGGCTAAAGATCCACAAAAGAACGGTCCATAAAAAATCCAATTATTTGAGGCTCCTAGTGCCGCTCTGCGACTTTTAATTTCGGAGGCGATAGTTTGAAAATATGGAAACAGACAGATATATAGCCTTTTATATATTAGACAATGATTTTTTTTTTTTTTTTTTTTGTACTTTGTAATTTATTTTTATCAACGGTTTCAACAAGTTTTACAACAAAGTAAAAATGATAAGTAAAAATGCGGGGACATATTTCAAATTTATATCTTAAACAAAGACCATCATAATACAGTTTAAGAACTGCGCTGAAACAATTTTATTTAGAAACCCATCCTTAACATGAGGAGGGGAGGGATATTTAAAAAAAAACAAAAAAAAACTATTCTGTACGTTTAACTAAGAATTTTAATAAAGAAAAGACACCATAAACGACTTAACTTAAAAATCAAGTTCCTCTACTGGACCATCTGTAAAAAATTAAACATCCAGTGCAGCAGCAAGTCCTAGGAACATCAACCTGAAAGAACATTTGGAAATGACTTATATACCATACATTACGACCATGTAATCCCTACGGCCATCTACCTTGAAAATGTTGGTGTCAAACCTAACATAGTTATATGGAATAAGTCAGAGAGAGTTGCAACCTTCGTTGAAGTGAGTGTTCCTAATGATGGAGCTCTGAACAGAGCTGAAAGAGAGAAACAGACCAAATACCAAGGTCTCGTGTATGATATGAAAAGAAACTGGAATCTTAGGGAGATGCTACAGGGTTTATGAAGAAGAACCTGAAGTCCTACCTAACTAATATTCTTGGTGAACCAAGTGCAAAAGAGATCCAGACAATGCACTTACAGGAACAACGAGGATACTAAAAAGAGCTCTCGGTTGGTTTCAATAAAGAGCAGGGTAATGTTGGCAACTGGTTTAGCTGCTCCATACCCAGCGTTACTATCTTCAAAGAAGGAAAAAAAATAATACGGTCCGTATTCTACATAAGTACCTGTGGGAGGGAGGAGCGTCGGACCTTTTTTCTTTTTTCCTTTTTTTTTTTTTTAAGTCTTCGATACTTCTCTAAAAGCTTCAAAATAGGGAGCCCATATTCGGGTCTTACATGCTTCCGATTGCGATTTACCGAACATCACGGAAATAGCCGAAGTTGTTTGCCATCTGAAAGCGGCGAAAAACCAATCTAAAAGCAGCGTCATGACACCCCCACCCCTCACCCCAATTGCAGCGGATGCAAACAGATATGCACTTTTTTGGTTTGGGTGAAACTTTTCTTTAGCCTCCCCGTCCCCCACTCCTCAAAAAGATATACTTGAAAAATCACTTTAGAAAAAAAAAAAAAAAAAAAAAAAAAAAAAAATTACGACCGGTGTGTGTATACGTAGAAGGGAAGGGGAGTGCAATTGACAGAGAAAAATAAAGAAGCTATTTCATTTAATGTGTTTACTAATTGACTGTTCGGTGACAGCTCTGCTCTTTCCAGGCTGTTGCGTATATATGCGCGCGCGCACACACACACACACACACATATATATATAGAGAGAGACGAGACAAGACATCGTCTTTGGTGATAGCTTGTTCGAGACCAAGTAGACCATTCCATAGTCGGATTTCGCCGCGGTTTGCTTGATCTTTGTTAGTTAATAGACATTCTTGTGTGTGCCCAGGTGGCAGAGTGCTCGCCTGGCATGCAAGAGACTCTGGTTTCGAATCCTGAGTTCGGATGTGTTCAACTGATGAAGGACTTGAACTTTCGGCTTGTTGACTGTCATGGCTCTTGTGAGCTGCGACGCTGTTTGACTGCGAAAATAATTATATAATCTCTCACATTCAGAATATATCTGGACAGTCGTGCGAGGTGGACGAGCGGGTTAAGTGTTTAGGCTCATTACCGTGGGGTCCCGATTTCGAATTTCGCTAGATTCAGCCACTCTGATGAGTCGTAGACGACGAAACACATGTCGGTGGATATTATATTTTAAATATATATATATATTACTACCTAGCTCTACCTACGTATTGAGTACTCTTGAAGTAAATAATGAAAATTTACGCATAAAATTATATCTTCGTATATTAATTCATGTGATTACATGAAGTAATCATATATATAAATATATATATATATAAATGAAATACTGAAATCTCGTAGGATTACAGATTGTATAATACTGCAAACCTAAAGTCCAAATAAATATTAGTATCAATATTTATAAAACGATCCCAGGCAGATAAAGAAAGTTCAATATGGGAGAGTAATAAGAAAAATGGAAATTTCTTTTGAACAATTTTAGTTTGTTGTCGAAGAAGCCCGCCTTGAACGATGTACGCCTCGTATCCAAACGCTAATTAGTGTAGACCGATTTGATAATTATTATTATATATATATATATATATATATATATATATATATATATATATATATATATATATATATTGATCATGGGACGATTCCAATATTTTTCCAGATTCCGATACAATTATCGATTCTGCTTCTGTTTTTTTTTTTTTTTTTTTTTTTTTTTTATAGATCTCTAAAATTTTACATCTAAATATTTAAGTATGAAGTTTTGTCCCGACTTCCGTAAACGCACATGTTAAATGTAGATGCATTTTCTCAGACGTAAAAACAAACTTGTGCTGTGGCGGGGAGATCTATAAATTCTAGTTTTACTAAGTTTAAAATCAATAAATATTTAGTATTTTATTATAACTAAAAAATAGTGGAGAAGTTAAAAAAAAAAAAATCGAATTGAAAGAAATAGTTTTCGACATTGGTAAATAGGAAAAAAAATTTCTGATCCCGATATACTCAAGTTCCGATTTTTCCGAGTTTGAAAATACATTTTCAAGACCGTAGTAAGCTGGTTTAATGGTTATCGTATTTGACTCACTGTCTTAAGGTTTTGGTTTTGATCTCAGCTCGAAATATTTTTTTTGTTTTTACTTACAACAAGTAAACAGTTTACAAAAATCATAATAGTAGCGGGCATATGTCTTGGTTAGTTTCCGTTATTTTTTTATTTTGTTTTAATCTGCATTAATTAAAATATAATATTTATGCATATTTTGCGACCGAGCAACGCCGGGCAGCCTATTAGTGAGTGTGTAATATCTATATATATATAATCTATATATCTATAAAAGTGAACGTGTCTGTCTGTCTGTCTACATTTCCCTACGCAATAACTCTGTCAATTTTTAGTCTATAGACGCGAAATTTGAAATACCGGGTACTGAGATATGGGAAAATCGATGTGACGGGTGGCAGCCAGAAATTTGGCTGTTAAGGGGTCAAATTTCAACGATTTGACCTTTAAGAACTCTACCAAACTCCTCCGACAATTTTGGGTCTAGACACTTGAAATTTTAGATATAGGTTCCTTGAACCTGGATCTAACTTAATAAAGTGATTTGAGCCCGAAACTATAAATTTTAAGGGGTCATAATAGGGGTCAAATTAAAAAAAAAATTTACTCTTTTTTTTTTTTTTGCTCAGCATACACCTCCAAACGCCCAGGCAACGCCGGGCTGAAATGCTAGTATATATATAAAAGCAAAAAATTAACTTTATATATATATATATATATATATATATAAACTACTTCATTTGCTCACATAAATTAATATACGAAAGTATAAATTTATGCATAAACTTTAAGTATTTACTTCAAAAGTGCTCAATACGTAGGTTGAGCTAGTTAGTAATTTATAACATATATATGACGATTAAGCTACACTGAATATTCCGCGTTTCATCCACTCTAGGATTCTTCGGGCTTAAGTGTACTTTAGTTTACTTTTTGAAATTTTCTTATTTAATGGTTTATGTTAAAACTATAGGGGGAAAAAAACAACCAAAAACTAAACCCTCAACAATTAACAATGACACTACGTTCCGAGTTATTCAAATGTTATATATATATATATATATATATATATATATATATATATATATATATATATATATATATATAAATAACAATCACAATTTATATTTTGTTATTAGTTAGCTTATATTGCACGCTTGTCGTTTAGTATTTGATGTCGGTACTATACTAATGACCGCCATATTTTTATTTCCTGATCGTGAGTTTGAATCTCATAAATGATTTTAAAATCTACCTGATAATAATTTTGCCTTGATTTATAGTTTAATGGCGAACATCATACGTATCGATTTTGTTTTTTCAATTTTCTTTTGTTTTTGACGGGGATGGGGCATCTTCTAGAATGCCACCCGCTAGCTCCGACATTTCAACCGAGAGATCTTTTTCAGATTCTAACCGCCCCTTGTTTGTATTTCTTGCATTTCGTTCACCTGGTAGTTTTTGAAATTCTTTTTTATGAGTCCGGTCGTTCCCACTGGAATGATGGAGATCTTCCTAAGATTCCAGTTTCCTTTTTTTTTTCTTTTTTTTTTTGTTGTACCTAGCATGTTTTTTTTTTTTTTTTTTTTTTTTTTTAAACCTTCATCCTATATCAGCCCCGTTTAAGCCGGCGTTATTGAGAATACTAACTTCTACTAGGGTTGCTTCTTTCTCCTGTTTGTCACATATCACTATTCCAGGTTTAATAGTTTCGTTTTCTACGTACTGACTTGCATAGTCACTTGTTTGTGTGTGTGTGCACGCGCGCCTCTAAAACCCTGCGGAAAACGTCGATTCTGATTCTAGGGTCAGATTATTTAGAGGAACCGACCGTTTTATCTCTTCGGTATTGCTGTTGCTTTAAAAGGCATTGCCTTCTTATTCAATATGAAAGGCTTGGTGTGTTGCCGATCGGTTGAGGTGCCGTTGACAAAAAATACTGACTGGTTCGTCCTTAGCTATACAGTTTCAGAAAGCCTCTCCTATGCTGAAATCGTAATTTTATAGAATCGCTGGGTGTATCAGAATTTTTGTAGGAATTTTTGACACCCCTAACACGAAACTGCAAATAAAATATAAAAAGGGTCAATGTGAAATTTTATGCTCTTTTCAATAAACCGAATATAATATTTTAGTTTTTTTTTTTTAATTCACGCCCTCCATTTTCAAATGTCTATTAAAAAGTAAATAATTAATTTATGTACCAAAGTTTTATATATCACACATTGAAGATAAAAGATCAATAAATAATATATTCAAATTTAAAAACAAAAAAAGTAGTGTTTTTTAGAAATTTACCTGTAAAGTCCGAAGTTTAAAACCTTTTTTTTTAACCACGTTGTTTGTTTTTGTCTTTTTTTTTTCTTTTTCTTTTAACGAAACCTTGGTCCTTGCTCCTTTAATTGAAAAAATAAATGAGGGCTTGAATGACATTTTTTGAGGGGTTATCGGGTGGAATTATTCAATAGTTTTCACGAAATTTCTGACACTGCCATAGAATCGCTCCCGTCTACAACAGTGATTTTCCTATTTTTTTTCTTTAGAATGCAATCCGAATGCTTGTGACAGGAAAGGATGCCCATTAACTCCCTACAATGGATTTATATAGCGCATCCGTTTATAACCGACAGAGTACATATTATTTTCGTATTCATCGGACTACTGTTCTCATCTTGAGTGCCATTTTCACAACGTTTCGGTCGATGTAACCTCCGACCTTCAGCAGGTGTGCTTTGTCGAACCCTGGAATTTAGACGGAATTGCGAACGGAACCCTTTATTTACTTCACAGAGGTAGCATGCTCTTGTTCCGTCAGCCATGACTGAATAGATAAACATGAAGAAGGCCGGAGGTTACATCGACTGAAACGTTGTTCAAATTACACTCAAGACATGATCTTCGGGTCGGCTGTCGTTGTCGTTCATTCCTGTGGCCCCAGGGGGGGGCTACGGTTCGTCGAGGCAGTTTGATATCAGGTAGCGCCTCCCCCTTCCCCGCGGAGGAGTATCGCACCGGAGGAGGGGTTGCACTCTTGGCCGTCCGCCCTTCGACTAATCAAGCATGCCTGATGACTCCAGGCGGCCGTTACCAACTTTCACCACGCGGAGATCGTGCAACCGAAAGCGGGGAGGGGGGGGCGGTAAGAGTGTGTATTTATTTGCTTCCCCACTGAGCAAATTAGGCACAAGGCCGTTTTTTAATGTGGAGAGAGGGGGGGGGACCAGCTCCCGATGGGTGGGAAATGGGAGCTGGATAGTGACAATTGGTATGAAGGGTTGCCCCTACATTGACCAAGGTCTTATATGTGGGGTTACCCCCACATATGGTCTTTGCTTGCAGTATCTGTCGGAGCAGATACTACACTTTGATCTTGTCACTCGGGCCACGGAGGGCCGGGTCAAGTGGGTGGGGGCGGTAAGAGAGCCAGTAGTCCGATGAATCCAAATAATACGAATAAACCAATCCTTATCTCAAAAATTCAGAAACGGCAAGACTGGAGTAATTCTACCAATATACTCGTTAAACCTGATTTTCTTGCTGTAAGTGTGAAATATGTTCACCCTCCCCGTCTTAAACGAAAAACATTACCTTTTCTAACGCGCCCCTGTTGTAGCAAAGAGCTACGCACACACACATACGAATAACAACATTAACACTCTAATGTTCTGCTGAGGTAGGCTACTTCATCATACACTTACAGTATTTTAAAATCGTACATACTCATTCACACTCATATAAAAAATTTACATCGTCCGATAGTGGTTGGTCATTCATCTGAGGTCGCTAAGGTAAACAATTACTACTTTATCCATTTTTAATCGCGTGCAAGCGATTCTATAAGTCACTCCGTCGGTCGGTCTGTCGGTCCGTCCGTCCGTCCTTCCTTCAGTAACATTTTTGTGCTTGGCCTTTTTGGTTAAGATCAAAGGTCTGTTGTTAATAGATGCTGTTCTTAGTTTTTAAGCTTTTCTTGGCCTTTTGACGAAGATCAAAGTGTAAAGTGTTTTAAAAATTGGGAGTTAAGTATGACGTCCCCCAATATGAAAGGGTGAATGCGGTATTATGGTGAAAGAAGATACTAGCTGGGAGAAACTTTTGATTTTGTTTAGTTCTGGAGTGACAAGGATGACCAACGAGACCCACAATCCCTCCCCCCTTTTGAGTTGGCCATGTGCCTAAGTTTTTTGTTCATTGTTGATTTTGACTGTATTTTTAACATGAATAAAAGATTTAATATCTCAAAGTGTAGTATCTGTTCCAGCAGATACTGCAAGCAAAGACCATATGTGGGGGCAATCCCACATATAAGACCTTGGTCAATGTAGGGGCAACCCTTCATACCAATTGTCACAATCCAACTCCCCTACTCCCCGGGGAGTTGGTCCCCATTTTCCCTTCACTCCTCACATTAAAAATCGGCCTTGTGCCTAATTTGCTCGATGGGGGAGCAAATAAATACCCTTTTCTTGGCCTTTTGGCCAAGATCAAAGTGTAGTATCTGTTCTTACTAAATGCTGTACTTGTGTTTGTAACTTTGTGATATAAAGTGGGGGATCAATTTTCTGTATTAATTTAATGTAAAATGAGCACCCACTTTACAACCAGTCAATTTCAAAGCCATTCAAGTCATTCTCCAGATCATTCAAGTTGTTTTTGAAGGATTCCTGTTATTTTTTAAGCATTCAAGTCATTCTTAAGGTCATTCAATTCATCCTAAAGTTCATTAAAGTCATTCTAAGTCATTTACTTTTTATTTATTTAAGTTATTTCAGCCAATTTTTCGGTCATTTTAGTTTATCTTTAAGAATTTCATGTCAATCCTACATTCACGCATTCATTCATTACACGAGAGCACGCGAATAATGGCCTTGTTTGTTTTTTTACAAGGTAGTAACCACTTATCAAGCCCTGAAGACCACTAGAGGATAAGGATTAATTAAAAAAAAGTGGAAGTGAGGTACAATACCAGGTTGAGAAACTAACGCGGTCTGTCCTTCTCTTGATGGTAAATGGGACTCTCTTAAGCCATGGTAGGCAACCCATCTAGTGATGACGTCACGATGAAAAGCATGATGGCGAAGCATCAAGTATTCAGCTTCCGACAAGATTTGGATTACTCTACAAACTCGTGTAGTGAGTTCAATCTCGGCTACAGCCGCGCTGGAGTAATAATTGAAATTTGGTAAAAGGTGATTATTTAAAGGGACGACTCAACAAGAACTTGTTTATATTAGACTTGAAGGCGACCATATTGTAGTAAGCCGGGAAGCAGCCAGTGGAACACTGTTCCATAGACGGACAGTTCTAGGAAAAAAGCTTTGTTCATGAAATCTGCGTTAAGATTTAAACAGATATAGAGTGGGGGAAATTGTTGAGAGTGGTTGTAGCTAGTTGAGTGTTTTTATTAAAGATTGGCAAGGGGGGGCATAGATTGCAACTTAGACGCGCAGTTGACATGAAAATCACGTAAATTAATCAAGTATTTTTTTTTTAAACTAAGAAAATCAAATTTCATGACCAAGCGAGGCATATTTTGATCCGCCAGGGTTTGTAAATAAGGGGTAGACAACTGAATTCGAACTACCGAGCCTTCTAATGGTAATAATTTTATATTATAAATTGCTAAAAATCGAAAAAATTTAAATGATTTTCTTAAAAAACAAAACCCACAAAAAAGTTTGTCTCTGATGTATCGTTATTTTCATGGAAAGTGTTCGACTGAGCTTCAATCTATGGTCCCCCCTCGCCAAACTTTCACAAGAAACACTCGTCTAGCTGTAAACACTATCAATAATTTCCCCCACTCTTTATCTGTGCCTAAACCTAAACGTAGATTCCATGAACAAAGCTTTTTTCTTAGAACTGCACGCCTGTGGAATTATCTTCCGTTTTCCTGCTTTCCGGCTGACTACAATATGGTTGTCTTCAAGTCTAACGTAAATAAGTTCTTGATGAGCCGTTCCATATAAGTTATCAAATTTACCAAATTTTCATTACTAATGATTACTATAATGTCCAATTTCTACTGTACACTCTTTAACCCTTATCCTTGAGTGGCCTCTTTGCCTTGATAATGTGGTGATGCCTATGTAAAAAAAACAAAAAACAAAAAAAACTATCTGATCAATTTAAGGGATTTTGGAATTCATCTACGTTTCATGATTAGTGTGTATACGATAAAGTTGCTTTATTTTTGTCTATGAATTATTTTTATTTGAAAATAAGTCATCAAGGTTTCCTTCAGTCTTGACAGACTATGGATACTCAGGGCAAAAGTGTCTGCGCGTGAAATTTTTGTAGCAAGAGTTGCGCAACCTCCAACCGCACCTCTCCAGATTCAACATTGTTGAATACCAGTCGCAAGTGGAGGTTCAGGACGACTGGAAACAATGCCGAGATAAGCGGAAAGCACATACAGCGCCTAGTATTCCCAAATGGTCACCCATCTGGTACTAGCCAGGCTCAACGTTGCTTAACTTCGGTGATTTTTGCGAGAACTGGTGTGTCAACGTGATTGTGCCGTACATAAATATCATTCTAAATAATAACCCTTTTTCTTTCTTTTTTTTTTCTTGTTTTCTGTCCCGAAATCTGAAAAAATCATTTTGTACCTGTAGCGCGTCGAATTGTTGAGAGTGTGCATTTGCTTTTTTTTTCTTCTCCTGTTTTTTTTTTTTCACCCTCTTAAAGATGCTGTGTTTGAAAATATAACTCAACTATTACTCGACCCTTCTCTTCATCGCAGCCTCCCTCTTAAACATCGCCGTTTAACTGCGGTGAACACGAACCTAATATCGCTACTTTTACTGAAACAGAAATCTCTCCACGGCTTTAGGGTCAGGATTGTTTCGGCTTTTGTTTCCTCTTTTTCAACAAACGAACGAATAAATAAATAAATAAATATATAAATAAAACAGGATTTTATCACCCGACTATAACGTTATTTTATCTATCCATATAAAATATTATAAGATGTATCGATTTTGTGTATCGATTTTATGTATAAACTTCAACAGTGCTCAATACACGAGTAGAGCTCTCTTTACTGCAATCTCTTTCCCCGCAGAAGAAACGTTGCGAGCCTGTCTCTGCTTTACCATTATTTTCATGGCAAGTGCTCGTCTGAACTCCAATCTATGCCCCCTCTTGCCAAACTTTCACGAAAAACACTCGTCTAGCTACAACCACTATCAATAATTTTTCCCGCTCTTTATCCGTGCTTAAACCTAAACGTACATCCCATGAACAAAACTTCTTTCTTACATCTTCCGCCCATGGAACTCTCTTTCCCTGCTTTCCAGCTGACTACAATATGGTTGTCTTCAAGTCTAACGTAAACACGTTCTTGATGAGCCGTTCACCTTAAATAATCCAGTTCCCCACATTTCCAATGCGAACGATTACGACGACATTTTCCCATTGACTACTGTACACTCGTTAACCCTTACCCTCGAGTGGCTTCCGGGCTTTGATAAGTTGTAACTCCTTTGACTAAAAAAAGGAAAGTAAGTTACGAAAATATATTCCTCCTCTGTTAAAATGCCTTTTAGCCTGACGATTCCCTACAAAGATTAAACGTGTAACACTTTGTGTAATTTAATTGTCATGAATATAACTTACTTACACACACACACACACACACACACACACACACACACACACACACACACACACACACATATTCAATTTCTTATATGTTTTTTCAAGCTGGAGATGGGGCATCCTACCGGATGCCAGACATTCACCCGCTAACTCATACATTTCAGCCGAGAGATTTTTTGTTAGATTCTAATCTTCTCTTTAAGTGCAATTGTTTGAATCCATCTTGCACTTGGTTCACCGGGTATATTTTCCAGATAGTTTTTTTGGATTTTTTTCCATGAGTTCAAATGTGTGTGTGTGTGTGTGTGTGT